>NW_025868807.1:0-4239 GCF_002878395.1 Capsicum annuum
CGATAAACTAGAAAAAAAATTCAACCAATATTCCATATTCAAACATTCAACTAAACAACAAATTCTAAAATTTGCCTACCCAAACCTATATTGCCTATCCATTTTTAACACAATGATCAAAATTAATATTTATCCAGAATTAAACAATAATCAGTATGTCATAATCAAAATAGTGTTCATCCTTTCAATTTCCCATTCCCACCTAAATTTCATTTATGCCAACATAAATTAAAGTCATCTTCGATCAACACCATTAAGCAATTTAAGTATAAGTCTATGAATCAAACCACACGAATTATAAGGAGTCACATACATTCAAAACATCATGAAGTCACATCTTCAACTACGAAAACATAAGAAAAGGATAGAGTTGAGAAAGGGACCTCCAAAGATTCAGATTCTGATCGATAATAACGAATGAGAGAAGCCAAAGCCCGAATTCTGGAATGAAAAATAAACCTCAACAACGGCTGAACCAACTCAGAGCTAAATAGACCGAATTCGCAGTCCCATTCAAATACCAAATCCACAAAACCACTTGAGAGTATTCAACACCAACACTGAACAAACCGAAACTAAACAAAACTTACTAACCCAAATAGACCAAAGGTGACCTCGAACAAACTGAAACCGAACTCAAAACGGCCGGAATCAACCCGAAACAGGTCGATTTCGAGCTGTTTTTAACGATTCGATCTTGGTTTTCAGTGATGGAGATGGTTTGGATGAGTTTTCGATGGGTTTCGAAGTTAAATCGGAACTAGTGCAGTTATTTTCGGTGAAGAGTGGCTGGAAAACTCGATCTCCGGCCAAGTTCTTCCCTCTCGTCTCTCTCTGTTCTCTCCCTCTCTCTCGATCTACCCTATTTCTGGCATGTGTTTATGGACTTCCCCAAATCCCTGTGCAGTTGCTATATCCAATAAAAGGAGATTGTAGTGCATTTTTTTTCGACCCGATTCCTATGTGTGCGCGTGTTCGAAGATAAAAAAGAAAGGATGAATATGGTGAATGAAGAAAACCCCCTTTTTCTTTGATCTGTATATGTCGTGTATATATGCCCCTTTGCCAAATGGAAAAATGGTCCTTTTTGTCCCTTTCCTGGAAGTTTCCTAGTGGGGCCCCTTTTTAATGATTTTCTCTTATAAAGTTCACTCACCATCATGATAGAAGCGGAAGACAATTGCGGTCCCGGTATAACCTACCATTCAAGGATATGATTCACTGGCACTGTACCAAAAATTTGATAGACAAATGTCTCCTCTACGTTATTTGCTTCAATAAGAGACAAGGGAGAATCTTCGCAGGCGGACAAATCTCCTTCACCGTGAATAACCACTTTTTGCCTGTCATGCTCAAACTTAATCATTTGGTGTAGTGTAGATACACCCGCCTTGGCCTTGTGGATCCACGGCCTTCCCAACAACAGATTGTAAGAGGATTCTATATTCAATACTTGGAAACTCTATGGCGAACTCAACAGGCCCTATGATTAACATTAGTTCTATTTTACCAATGGAGTTTGATTTTGCACCATCGAAAGCCCTGGCACATACATTGTTGGGCCGATCCTCTCAGCACCAATATTCAACTTTTGCAAAGTAGAAATAGGGCAGATATTTGCACCTGAACCTCGGTCAATCATAACATGAGTAACGTAGAAATCTTCTCACTTTACTGTAATGTAAAGGCCCCGGTTATGCCCTGTACCTTCAACAGGCAATTCATCGTCAGAAAAGCTGATTCGATTGACCTCAAAGATTTTTCCAACCATTTTCTCAAGCTGATTTACTGTAATCTCCCTAGGAACATATGCTTCAGTTAATACCTTCAGTAAAATATTACGATGCTCCTTGAAGTGCAACAACAAAGATAAGAGGGAAATTTGAGCAGGGGTTTTCTTCAACTGGTCTATTATTGAATACTCTAGCAATTTCATCTTTTTCAAAAAATCTTTGGCTTCTTCTTCAGTGATAGGCTTTTTGATAGATGACGGTCCACTTACAAATGGTTTGGACTTTCTTAAACTTTCAGGCATGAAGCATTTTCATGACAGAGTCAAACCCCCTACCCCATCTACATCTTCTACTACTTCTTTCCCATTATAGGTTATCACAGTCCACCCATAATTTCAGGGAACCTTTTTCGTATCAACTATCGGAGGTTGGGTCATCGGTTTGAGGACAATAGGTGCTGCTAGTGCTCCTTTCAACGTCAAGATGGGCTTACTCGAAGCTCCTACCACTGTCAACTTAGGTTTATCCTGAATTAAATCAACATACCTTCTGGCACCTTGCACCGTGATCAGGGGTTTCTTTGTGCTTTCTTGGGCTTTTTCTTCTCTCATTCCTTCCCGGATCAATGACATTGCTTTCAAAGACTCTGCTACATTCACCGATTTCTTCTCAATGGTCTATATCTTGACGATAGGCTTATAACACCTTGACTACTCTTTCCTGTCATATATCAATTCTAACATATTGGTTTCAGCATGGGTTGGCAGCAGATTCTAGTTAATGTTTGGACCCTTCGGGGCCTGGACCAGTATCTGATTTGTGTCAATTAAATCTTGGACAGCTCTCTTTAAATCCTAGCATTTCTTGATATCATGGTCTGGTATGTCAGAACAGTACGCACACCTTAAAGAATAATCGAGATTCCTGGACGGTGGATTTGAAATCCTTCCTTGAATTGGGCTTAAGACCTTCAACTTTCTCAACCTATCAAACAAGCTAGCATCTGGCTCCCCAAGAGGTGTGAATTGATTTTTGACCGCCTTCTCTTTCTTATACTTGGGCCTAGGCTAAAAATCGGGTCTGGAGGGGTTTTGGTAATTCGGTGGAGCGGATGGGCGATTTTTGGAGCTTGCGTGCGCCATTATGGGTAAGAAGGGGTTTGGGCATATGGTTGCGTGCTATATACTGGGTATGGGGGTGGTCGAATGGAATATAAATGGTTTTGTGAAGGGTAGTAATGGTGGGGAGGAATATATAGAGCTTGGGCATAGACTTGGGCTTGGGATTAGGGATAAGGGAGAGGTGGTCTTTTGGGATAGGAATGGGTTCCAGCTATGACAGTCGCCACGTCTTCTTTCTTTTTTTTACCTCCGAATGCGCCAGATCCACTTTGAATCACTTGTGTGGTGGCTTTCAATGTGGCAAAACTCACAATTCGGCCGGTCTTGATTCCGTTCTCTATCACCTCCCCCATTTTGAGGACTTCAATAAAAGACTATCCCATTGCCGAAAGTAAATGTTGAAAATAGGTCTCATCCTATGCCTGAATAAAAACCTCTACCAACTTACTTTCTTTCATTGGAGGCTTTACCCTGGTGGCCTGTTCATGCCACCTTATCGCGTATTCCCTAAAACCTTCAGTGTTTTTCTTCTTCATGTTGACCAAGGATTTTTCTTCCAGAATCAGGTCGTATTATACAGAAAATATTGGACAAACTCAGAAGCTAAGTCATCCCAGCTGTTCCACTTGTCGATATCTTGATCGATAAACCATTCTAAAGCCAGATCAGAAAGACTCTCGCAAAAGAAAGCCATGAGCAGCTCTTCCCTTCCTCCTGTAACCCTCAATTGGTTGAAACAATGTCTCAAGTGTACCACGAGATTACCGTGCCCTGCATACTTCTTGAACTTGGGCATTTTAAAACCGAGGGAAAGGTTGATGTCTCGGAACATGCAAAGATCTTTATAGGAAATACTTTTATAACCTCCGATTCCCTACAAATTCCTCATGGACTGTTCTAAACTTTTCAACTTTCGTGCTATGACTTTCTGCTCCTCTGTTGTGATAGGTTTCTCCGTATCAAATAGAAATGCAGGTCGCTGAGTGTACCCATACGGTTCATTCATTCTCAAAGTAGGCTCTGGGGCATAATACTGACTATTTGGAACCTTCAATACTGGCTTACTGGCAGACCGAGGAAGCCCCGTTGTCGGACGCACAACATATGTGGGAGCTTCAGGTGGTGGCGGAGCCACGAATACTGGTGTGATCGGTGGCGCCGGCTGAGCAGCGGGTCTTGATTGGGGAGCTGCCAAGGGCACACTAGAATTGCCAGGATAATAATGTCGCGGAGTGAATCCTGGAGCGTGCTCAGGTGACTTAGTAGGAAGAGAGAATTGAGCCTGAGAGAGCAGTAGGCACTTAGACATATTCCTAAGACCTTTAGGGAGCGGAGGAAGAGGCATTCCGCTAGCCCATGCCCGGTGCAAATCTATCAATTATTGC
>NW_025868808.1:0-1468 GCF_002878395.1 Capsicum annuum
TTAAAAGAGTCCTAATTATAGTACCTTATATTTGACAAATAAATACAATTATAGAAGTAAAACAAAATTACTTTATTAGTTTAAAACGATACAACTTATTTGAAATAGAATTCACCGAATACATTAAAATAATAAATTTATCCCATTTTTGGGCTGTTGTTAAAGTTAAAAGCAGTTATAAAATAATTTAATAATTTAATTATTGATGTTGCCTTCTATAGAAGTATCAATTGAAAATGTATTTCTCCTTATCCCTTTATTTATGGAAAAAAAAAATAACACGAAAGAAACAAGGTGAACCCCATTGACAAATATCAATCTTGACTAATTGGTCCTTAAAAAAAAAGAAATCTCTCTTTCTTACAACAAAATAAATAAATAAATAGTTTAATAATGTTTTTTTAGTGTAAATTTTTATAGCTTAAACAAGTTAAGTGGTATATATAATTTTTCCTTCAATTTTTAATTCTTACTATTAATTTTTTTTAATTTGATATAAATATCACGGGAAACTAAGTATTTTCCTGTCTTTTCACTATTTTCTTCAACTTATTATTTAATTAATTTTAGTATATTAATTAGACTGCTAAAATATATGGGACTCCTAAAATATATAGAAGGAGAATCAATTAATATTTTCTTTTATACTAATCAATTAGAAAAATACCCCTAAAATAGGATTGGAAAATACTTCTAAAATAAGACTCTATTAAGAAAATACTTCTATAAATATTGAAATACACGCCAAGCTAGAGAAAAAACTGGTTTACTTATTGTGAAAATATGACTGATGTTCATCTAACTTGATTCGGTTGCATGTCTAGATTGATGGATTTTTAATTTTCTAACCCTCAACTTCTTCACTATTTTGCCAACATAATAGAATTATTCAACGTGTGTGTATATATAAATCTTCTTTGTTTTTATTTAAGTTATTTTTTAGTGTCAAAATTTTCACTCAGACAAGAATTATTTTCATCAAAATTGAAGCTTTGTGATTACTATTATATTATTTTGTTGTAGTTTACAGACCGTAGATGAATTTGCAGGTGGTAGATGACTGTCGGTCGGTTTTGAGGAATTTTTTAGGTATATGTTAAGTTTAATTGTATTATTTTTATATCTTTATTTTGAGATTTTTTTTGTGTAAAGATAAAATTTGGTTGTATTATTTTGATATCTCAATTATTGTATCATTTTGTTATAGTTTACAGGTGGTAGATGAGTGTCAAACGACTTTGAAAAAAATTGTGTAAAAGTTAGATTCAATAATATTGTTTTGATGTCTCTATCATCATATTGTTTTGTTGTAGTTTACAGGTGGTAGATGAATGTCGATCGACTTTGAAATTTTTTTTTGGTAAAGTTTACGTTTAATTGAATAAATTCTCCAAAAGATGTTGAATTTAATTATTGTATTCATCTTTATTATTTAAACAAATATCTTATTTAGTATAACGTTTGAACT
>NW_025868809.1:0-2911 GCF_002878395.1 Capsicum annuum
TACTTTTGTTTAATTGATAATTTCTCCCAAAAAAAAAAGAGAATTGAAAATAATTAAATACATAGCATCTTTGCCACCTCACTATGCCACCTCAACACCTCACTTTTCATTTTTCATTGGATACATGCAAAAGGTACACACCCTACTCATTTTTCCACACGCCACCCTCATATTTCCACATGCCACACACTTATTGCCACAAGCCACCAATTATATGCTTCCACATAGGATAATAAATAAATAAAAAATAAAAAAGGAAAATTCTAAAAGGAGAAAAGGGAGGCTCATTCTTTCATCATCATCTTCTCCACAATAATCTTCCTCACAAGAAGAACAAAAAAAAACCAAGGAAGAGAAGAGAGAATCGCACGAGAGAAAAAAATCGAGAGAGAAACAGTACCATGAACAGTGTTGTGAACAGTACCGTGAATAATACGTGAACAGTGTCAATTTTTGAGTTCGATTTGATTTACGGAGCTTCAATTTTAGTTCTCAAATTTTTTAATACGGAGTTGGAGTTCGTCATTGTTGAGGTCCTATTAGGAATTCTATAGTCCGGGCTTTCTTGATTTTATTATCAACAAAATCGATTCTTCAAAGGTCCATCTTGAATTTTGAAAAGTGATTTGATAGTCGAACTGGTTTAATAATATGGTTAAAAATGGATTTGGGAGATGGAATTGAGAAATTGATAAAAAATTTAAATTTAGATTAGCTTTGGTTTATTGTTGTTTTGTTTAATTCGTAATGAGCATGAATATTGTTGGAATTTGATAAAATTATGATATGTTGAAATGGATAGGCAAATGTTGGTTCGGGTAGGCAAAAATTTAGGAATAAGTTTTCTTGTTGAATGTTTGAATGTGGAATTTGAGTTGAACGGTTTGGTTTTAGTTCTTGTATTTGGAAATGTATTCATTTAATCGGGGAATGCCCCACGATCACTTGTATTTATTCGCTGAGGAATTCCCTGAAGTATTTTGTATTTGGATGACGTCCGTGATGAAGGCCCGAGGCATCGGGTAGCATAGGAGCGTAGTATAAATTAGTGTAGGGTAGAATAGGATTTAAATTTTCACATTCTTTTTCTATTTTGGACTATATAATTGGACTGGACATTGTTTTGGATTTGTTTGTTTGATTGATCATTTTATTTGTGTTTGGTGTGGTTTATACATTCATAGTGTTCAAATTAGTCGATATACTCCACCAAGCGACCATGGTCGAACCACGGGATCGAGGGATGCCTAATACCTTCCCCTCGGTCAACAGAATTTCTTAGCCGGAATCTCTGTTCGCGGATTAATTTTATAGAGTCAAAACTATTTTTGAAAAAGGATATCAACGGGTGACTTGGCACACCTGATTTATGCCAAGTGGCGACTCTGAGTTTAAATGTAAATAATCCTTTTCAAAACAAAATTTTCATTCTTGGTCACTTTAATAATGAAAACCCTTTCGAAACTTAAAAACCAACCTTTTTGGGAGTGAGAAAAAAAGGGGTGTGACAGCTCTGGCGACTCTGCTGTCACTACTCTCTTTTCCGAACATCAACCTTTCTTTCGAACAAGTTGTGTTTTAAGGCATAGCCTCTATGTTTGCAACCACGATAATTCAAGATAAACGAAGAGAGTATGATATAAGCAGATCAATACATGATGAATTCAAAATCCCAAAGTAATAGATTGTATGCTACAAGGCTTCCATAACCCTAACTAATAAACTTAGCTACTCATGAATAAAATGAAAAGCATCATAAATATATTCATCATACCAAAAATTAGAAGATGATTTTGGTGTGTGAATAGTGAAAACAAGAGAGAAAACATTTTTCTCTCTCTCCAGGCTAAGCCGCCACTCTCCTCTCTCAAAATAATACAGAATAATCCAATAATGAATAAAAATTCAGCATTAAGCCTTTTAATAATATTTTCTCTCATAATTGCCTCCTAAGTCCCTGAACTAATTATAAATGACAAACTAGTCTTGGACATAGTTTATAGGTGCCACATTTTGTCCAGATTGCTACTCTCTCTTGTGTCATATGCCATCCACATTCCATAGTCCCATTATGTCTTCATCTACTTCATTAATACCTGAAATCATGCTAATCACATCGGTTAGCTCAATTATATAGAAGTAGAGTAAAAAAATAAGAAACTAGGCACTTTGTTCTCTAAACTTAGCTAAAATATGGATAAGTTATGGTTCTTAGGCGTATAAATACACCCAAGATTATTACGCCCGAGGACTGGGCATGATTTTGGCTAAAAATCGACTGGGCTTCCCCAGGCAGGTTGGGAAACGGCCTAGTGTAGGCCTTTTATTAGAACAGGGCAGTTTGTGTGGTCAAATGAGCGAAACAGCAGGAACAGAGCTTTTTCAGGCCAAATTAGTGTGCTATAGCCTACGGTTTTTGGGGTGCGCTTGGGAAACGGATGTGATTTTGGCCAAAAATTGATCGGGCTTCCCCAAGCAGGCTGAAGAGTGACCTAGTGTGTGCCTTTCTTAACAAAGGGGCAGTTTGGGTGGTTAAACGAGTGAAGCAGCGTGAAAGGGGCTTTTTCGGGCCAAATCGGTGTGCTATATCCTACTATTTATGGGGTGGGCCTGGGGGCTAGGCGTGATTTTTGTCGTAAATCGACCGGGCTGCCCCAGGTAGGCCGGAGAGTGGCCTAGTGTAGGCCTCTCTTGAGAACGGGGCATTTTGGGTGGACAAACGGGTGAAACAGGATGAATGTGGCATTTTTGAGCTAAATCAGTGTGCTATAGTTCACGATTTTTTAGGTAGGCTCAAGGGCCCAATGTGATTATGGTCAAAAATTGACCAGGCTTCCCCAGGCAGGCTGGAGAGAAGCCTAGTATGGGTCTTTCTTGAGAACGAGGCAGTTTAGATGGTCAAACGGGAGAT
>NW_025868810.1:0-1639 GCF_002878395.1 Capsicum annuum
CCTAGCTTGACTTGCTTGAAAGGATTTACAGAGAGTAAAGAGAGTATTTAATTAATTAAAGTGTTGAATGAATTCCCCAAAAAGTATTTTAATGTGGGATCTAAAATGTTTTTAGTTAAAAATGTCTGAAATGCCCCCAACCTAAAAGTTGTGTAATGACCCTTTAGGTTATTTTCCATATTTATGCTTATCTTCACCGTTCGAGCTTCTCCATAGTTTACCCAAGTCGTTTATGACTTATTGGGACTGAAGGTTCGATTATCGGACAGTTTATTTGGTGTTTACAGTTAATTCCTTGCTTAAATATCTTAGCTGGTTCGAAATGGCCATCGAGAAAAAAATTCAGCGAAATGATCTCAGATGAAAATTTGGAATGCGCTAGTAGATCCATAATGTTTATTTTATTCTAGGTAGAATAGGTTTGGGATCTATATTTTGTTGAAAAGGCCTTGGATGGAAAATCCAACTTCTCTATCACCTCCAAAACATCGATTTTATGCTAGAGAGACCCTTAGTTCTGGTCCCAAGGCTTCCAGACTCAATTCGATCCATCAATTGGATTTTATGAAAAGTGATGAAAATATAGTGTGGGCATCACTTTTTTCCTAAAATATCTATGATGAAAGATTTGATGATTTGAATGAATTTTAAATTTGGTTTACACTCATAAATCACTATTGGATCATGCTATATAGATTTTGTATGAGTTTTAAAGGTCAAAAATTTATTTTTGAGTTTGCTGTCATCTCGTGCAACTGCGATCGTGGCCAATATTGTGCGATCACTTAAGAACGATTGAGTCCTATAAGACTATGATATCGGCATCTCTTTAGCTATAGGAGATATATTATAAAACCTCGTATTTTACCTAGCTAAATTTAGCTCCTAGAATGTCAAGAATTATATTCAAATATGAATAACTCTTGATATGTGTAGAATTTTTAAGCTCTCGACCCAGCAATGTGTAGAAAATTTCCTCAGCTTTCCAACGATACCAATTTTGCCTTAATCTGATTCTTAGTTGAGAAGTTATGACGCTTTTAGTAAAATAGTATGACATTTTGACAGGAACCGCGATGATTTTGCAATTGTCAAATTCCAATGGACCTCCACAATTGGCCCATATTGCAGTGAGGTCATATTTCCCAGTTTTCAATTTCCAGTGCCTTACTGTGATAGTGGCACATCATGGTGATAGCCTAAATGGCATTTCAGTGGCTTACCGCGATAGCTCCACGTCGCATTGATTTTCCAGTTCCCAATGGTCCCTTATCCAGTGAACCACCGTGATTGTGGAGCATCACGGTGGGTTACTAAATTGGGACTTCAGTTTTCCAAATTAAATTTAAAAGAGTAGTTTGGTCTTTTCCACAACCCCCAAATTGTGATCAACGCAAGATTAAACCTATTCTAAGCATTCTATGCTTATTATTCATCAAATTACTCTCCAAGAAAACCCTAGAGATAAAAACTTAATCTCCAAGAAATCCAATTTTCTCTATTATTATTCCAATATAGTTCAAAATTAAAGATTTTCGAACCAAGAACTTCAAGATGTCATCTTCAAAAGTACAATTAGGAATTCAAGATCAAGCTTTCTATTCAATTTCATCAATTAAGGTATGTGGGGTATTGAAAA
>NW_025868811.1:0-1102 GCF_002878395.1 Capsicum annuum
AATATTCATCTTTCCTATCTTCACTTCACTCCTTTATTTCTCCACTAAAACAATACCCAACAACAATTTCAAATGAATTAGTGTTTTGGAGTATTTGGAAAAAGCTAGATTCCGTTGGATATGGACCATCTACCATGGCAGGCACTAGTATTTTTCGATCTTCAAACAAACTCACCCAGTGAACCTCTTACCGTCCTCCCTTTGCAAATTGAGTTACCTTAAATTTCTTGATTTGTCTTATAACAAAATCACGATGAGCAACAGAACCCATTCATAATCTCCAATGAGGGTTTGATCGTGAATGGGGTTGGGTCGCTATTTTCACTTCGCCGGAGCTCTGGCGAGCTCGGCGATAGTGGAAATTGAAGAAAAATAGGTCAAATTTCTGACCTCATCGATCCTTTTCTCTCCCTCTCTCCTTTTTTTCTTTTATCTCTCTCGCATCTTTCTCCTCCGTTCACTGTTTCTCCATCGATTGTCTCTTCCTCGCACCTTCTTTCTTTTTATTCTCTCAGTTTCTCCACTGTTTTCCCCAAATTCTCGTTTTTCTACTCCTTTACTACTGGTTTTTTCCCTTCATCCTCCCCAACTCTGCTGTGTGTATCGTATATATGTAGTTGTGTGTGTTGTGAATTGTGCGGGTTCTGTGAGCTGTGTGCGTATATGGACTATGTATTTTGTGATGTGTATGTAGATATCAATTCTGTGCGTGTGCTGTGTAGAAGAGAAAATCTGTGTGTGTTACGTGTGTTTAGTGTGTTTCAATGGTGAGGAATGTGTGTGTAGAAGAAAAAAAGATGATAGCTTTTTTTTTAGTTAATTTTATTTATTTTTAAAAATTCTTTTTATGTTATTTTTATTGGTTGGAATTTTTTATGTTTAATTTTTTTAATTAATTATGGTTTCTCACTCTTTCAAATGAGAGTGTATTACACATTATGCCACGCTAATGGCACAATTTTCTAATACAATGCAAACCTTGCAATAGAGCGTGCATTCAACAACATACTTAGTGTAGTCCCACAAGTGAAATATCGAAAGGTAAGATGAACGCAAATGGCACAATTTTCTAATACAATGCAAACCTTGCAATAGAGCGTGC
>NW_025868812.1:0-1715 GCF_002878395.1 Capsicum annuum
CTTTCTAAGTCATAAAATCAAAAAAATAAATATTGAAAAATTGAAAATTCCAAAAAGAAGCAAATCTGTCCATTCTTGTTGTCTTGGACAAAATTGTGTCTTGTTGTTGTTTTTGGCTAAGTTTGTGTCTAGATTTCGATGTGTTTTTGTTGTCTTAGTAGTTTCTTGTGTTAGTTTGTTGTTCACTAACACCCTTTGAGTCTAAAGTCCAAGATTTGAGCTCTTGTCAAAGTGTTGTTGAAGGGTGGACGGCTAAGAGGTTGTTGTTGTTCATATTGTTCTTGTTGTTGTTCATATTGTTCTTGAAGTGGTGTTCAACAAAAGGAGTTGTTTGATTTTGAAAAGAGAAGAGAGAGATAAGGCTTTGTGTTTGTCTTGAGAATACTTTAAAGACAACACCAAAGTGGTAAAGAAACAAAGGGCATCCAAAAAGCTTAGTTATTAAAAAAGTGACAAACATTTTTCAAGAAGAGCCAAAAGAGGAAAGAGACAAGACTACTACAAAAAGGTCTTTTACCAAATTAGTGCAAGTTGGTGAAAAGTTGATGGAAGCCTTTGACTCTTGAAAAGAGAGTTCAAACCTTGTCCACCTACACTACAACCAAAAATTCACCATCAAGGAGAGAGATTGAACAACTCAAGTTTGAGAAACATCATACTTCAACTACAACAACAATACGAGTTTAATTTGCGTGGTATTGTTTTTTGCGGTTCAAGACTTAAACGTTTGTTGGTGTTGTTGTGTGTGACGTTTTGGGACTATTTTTGTGTCCTTTGTTGGCTGTTTTTGTGACATTGTGGACTGTTTTAGAGCTATGGAACCCGAGACCTCACACTCTCAACCCATAGGGGAACATAATGCTACTAGTATCATTTTGGCTCACCTTGAAGCTATGTCCCGAGACATGGCTAGGATGACCGCATGTATTAAAAAACTAGACTCGGATGTGGTATCAATGAAGGGTGAAGTGTCAATAATGGGTGGGAGATTGGAGAGAGTGGAAAGCCAAAGAAGCCGACCTTCTACCCCTCGACATATTTCACCAACTAGTACTCTCGAGGCCATGCACCAAATGCTATATCCACCTATTGTGACAAATCAAACCAACCCTCACTCCCGAATCTGAGATCATGATAGACCAAGCTACTCTCCACTTCACCAAGTCCAACAAGAAGGAATTGGAACCCAAATACTACCACCAAACCCGAGCCCTCCCATCCAAAATCCACTTGACCAAAAACCTCACTATCCAAATCTAATCCCGCCGCTACAAGCTCCACTTAACCCAAATAGATCCGTCCATGTTGAGGGGTATGGTAGAGGAGAACAACATGTTGGTTATGGACCATATGATGATGTTTACATGAGAAGGGAGGAGATGAGGGGTAGGTAAGGTAATCCAAGGGAAGTTCACGACCGAGAAGGAAGAGTTGGTCTTTGGAACCAACAAGGGAACCAAAACCGTGATATAGGTCTAAATACCATCAAGGTGGGGCTTCCAACATTCAAATGTGAGAGTGATCCGAAAGAATTTCTAGATTAGGAGTCCACTTGTGAGATAATCTTCCAAGTTAATGACCTTACCGAGGAGAAAAAGAGTTGTTATGCGATTGCACATTTTGAGGGTTATGCTACTACGTGGTGGGAGTATGTGAAGCGATTTGGAAATGTTTTGATTGAGGGACAGCCCCCTCCTTGGTTTAGGTTAAGGTAC
>NW_025868813.1:0-5166 GCF_002878395.1 Capsicum annuum
AATGTCTGAGATACGAAACCGAAGCTCATGAAGTAAACTTGTTAGCCAATTGGTCTCAGAAACAGTAGCAGCAACAGCCCGATATTCTGCTTCTGTGGAGGAATGGGAGACAGATGTTTGCTTTTTAGAGGACCATGATATCGGAGAGCTGCCAAGGTAAACAACATAACCTGTGGTGGAGGTTCGATCAAGAGGATCTCCAGCCCAGTCAGAATCAGAGTAAGCTAGAAGGCGTTGATCATGTTCTTTGGCAATCCGAAGACCAAATGAGGATGTTTGGTGTAGATACCGAAGGAGACGTTTCATGGTTGTCCAATGAGATATGAAGGGCTGGTGCATGGACTGGGAGAGTTTGCTGACAGCAAATGCTATGTCCGGACGTGTAAAAGAAAGGTAATGAAGTTTACCGATGATCCGCCTATAAAGAGAGCTATCAACTTGAGAATCTTCCATGGACTATGGGAAAGTTATAGTTGAAGCCATTGATGTTGGAACACCTTTGCAATTTTGCATATTAACTTCTTGTAAAAGGTCTATAATGTACTTCTGTTGAGACAACAAAAGACCACCCGGATAAGACAACACTTCAACACCAAGGAAATAATGAAGTGGACCAAGATCCTTCAATGAGAATCGGGTTGCAAGATTATCAATAATGCTTTGAACACCATGAATCTGATTACCAGTAACAATTATGTCATCAAAATATACTAGGACATAAACAATAAACTTAAAATTCTGCGGGATGAACAATGAAGAACCAGATTGGGACTTAATAAACCCCAAAGTAACCAAATAATTTTTGAGTTCAGTGTACCAGGCCATGGGGGCCTGTTTGAGTCCATAAATAGCTTTTTGCAACTTGTAAACATGCGTTGGATGGGCAGAAGATTCGAAACCAGGTGGTTGGCGCATATAGACTTCCTCATCAAGACGACCTTGCAAGAAGGCATTATTGATATCAAGTTGACGAATAGGCCAGCTTTGTTGTGTTGCAATCGCAAGAACTATTCGAACAGTTGCT
Organism: Capsicum annuum; assembly: GCF_002878395.1. Lineage (NCBI taxonomy): Eukaryota > Viridiplantae > Streptophyta > Magnoliopsida > Solanales > Solanaceae > Capsicum > Capsicum annuum. Next base: position 1,025 of record NW_025868813.1, read on the forward strand.
GGCTTTACCACATGGCTGAAAATGCATTGGAAGTCAAGGCCAGGTTGTTGTGTGAATCCTTTGTCAACCAAGCGAGCTTTGAACCTGTCAACAGAACCATCGGGATGATATTTAACTCGAAAAAGCCACTTACAATCCACCATATTTTTCGAAGGATCACATGGTACCAGCTCCCATGTGTTCCAAACTAAGGCATCAAATTCATTTTTCATAGCTTCACGCCAATGTGGGACTTGTTGAGCTTGCTTAAAGGTTCTCGGTAGGGAGGAAGTGGTTTGAACAACAGTGTGGAATTGCTTAGGCTTAAGGCTATTGGTCTTAGATCAAGTAATCACGTTATGAGTGGGCGTTGATGTAGAGCTAGAGGCAATAAGAGAAGGTTGTGGGGCCACAAGAGATGAGACAGGTGACGAGGAAGAGGGTTGTATCACAGGGTTCTGGGTCAAAGGACCAATAGACTTATTTCGACGCTGGTAAGTGATTATTGTGGATTGCGGCTGCATATTTAAATGGGGAGAAGAATGAACTGGTGAGGCCGAAACATTTGGTTGAGGTGAATTGCAGCCGAAAACTGAATGTTGTATGGTGAGGGGAGGGGGAAGTGGAGATACTGGAAAAGAAGTAGCAGATAAGGGAGAATTGAATTACCTGAGACGGTGGTTCCTGTTGGAGCAGAGGAGATGGGTGAGTGCGTGTCCACAGGCTGCTGCACAATGTGAACGGGAAGCTCATAAGAATCATGTGGATATTGAGTATTATCCTGCGGCTGCTGTTCAGTTAAACAAATCTCCCAAGACACATTTTTATTTTGTGTGTTTGTCAAATGAGAAAAAATATTTTCGAACGGAAACTGGTTTTCTAAAAATAAAACGTCACGAGATAAATATATTTTGAAAGTTGAAGGATCAAAACATTGGTGGCAGCAATGTTTATTCAAAAATCCTAAATAAATACATGGTGTCAAACAAGGCTCGAGTTTGTTTTTGGCATAGGGTTTGAGCCATGGATAACACAAGCAACCAAATACTTTAACGGAGTCATACTTGGGCATAGTTTGAAATAAAATTTCAAAGGGGCTCTTATGCTGAAGATTCGGTGTAGTTAGCCCATTTATAAGATAAACCGCTTGTTGACATAGCCCATTTATAAGATAAACCGCTTGTTGACAGGCAAAACTCCAAAAATGTGAGGGTAAAGACGCTTGGTGCAACAAGGTTCTAGCAGTTTCAAAAACATGTCGGTGTCTTCTTTCGACTAAAGCAACTCTCTGTGGAGTATATGAGGGTGACACTAAGTGCTCTATGCCATGTGCTTTGAGATACGACTGTAGACTCTGAAATTCGCCACCACCATCAGTGTAAAAAGATTGAATTTTGGTGTTGAATTTGCGTTCAAGCAATGGATGCAGATTTTGAAAAACTTCCAAAGTTTCATTTTTTGATTTTAAAGTGAACCACCACATGTATTTTGAAAATTGATCAACAAATAACACATAACATCTTTTCTTATCAATTGACAAAACTGGAGATGGACCCCATAAATCGCTATAAAGGATTTGCAAGGGCTTATTGCTTCGCAATGAATTTTCTGAAAAAGTTAACCTATGCATTTTATTTGAATAACAAGAATTACAAATGGAGCTAGCTTTAGGATCTGAAACAGGAAGGGAAAACTTATTCAACATAGTATCTAAAACGCGTCGATTAGGATAGCCTAGATGCCGATGCCACAGGTGAATTGGAACAGCCACATTGCATTTAGGAGAAAGACGTGTACAGCCCGATGGCCACTCATACAGCCCATCTTTATTCTGCCCCCGAACTAGAGACGGCTCCGTACTTAGATCCTTCACAAGATAATGGAAAGGAAAAAATTCAATAGAGGAATGATTATCACGACAAAACTTAGAAACAGAAATAAGATTATTTTTAATGACAGGGAGCATAAGGTATTGAGAAGTTTGAAATGATGATTTGATGCACTTATGTTAGCATTATCGGTATGGGATATTGGAATGGTGTTACCATTGCCCATAGTTATCTCTTCGGTGCTGTGGTAGTCATGTACAGTGGCTAGGCTTTGAGTATCAGATGCAATATGATGAGTGGCTCCACTATCGACGATCCAAGGGGACTGTTGAGAAGGGAAACGAGCAACAAAGTTTGCCCGGGCTTGCAGATGGTTATATGACTGCAATCTGCAGACTTTAGCGGAATGACCTACGCGATCACATAGTTGGCAGCGAAGGTTTTTGTCAGAGGGCTACTGCTGCTGGTTATTTCTTCGTAGGCGTTGTGCTTGCCATTGTTGATTGTTGGCAGGAGGGTGCCATTGCTGATTGTTGGCAGGAAGGTTCACACCTAGACGGCGGTTGCTGAAGTAACTATTGTTACCCTGGCGAGAAGGAGCTGAGCTAGTCTTTTGTGCTACAGCAGCAGTAATGGGAGTTGATAGCGGCTTCTTGTCTTCCTAATGTTTGAGGAAAAGCTCATAATCTAGAAGCTTTTCGTAAAGCTCTTCATATGAAATAAGAGAATCGCGAGCACGAATGGCAGCAGAGAGTTCTCGAAATTCAGATCCGAGTCCACTGAGGATTTTCACAATGAGTTCCGGTTTGATACCGATGCACCAGCAGTTGCAAGTTCATCACAAAGTGATCAAACTTGATAAAGATAATCTGTGACTGGACGACTATCTTTAGTGAGGCGGGCCAATCAATCTCGCAAGCTGAAAATTCTTTTTTGAGATTTGTTCGCATATGCAGTATGCAAAGCATCCCAGGCAACTTTGGCGGAGACGGCAGCAGCATCAGTGGGGGCAAGCGTAGGATCAATAGAGGCCAAGATATCATTTTGAATTAGCTGATCCTGGCGATACCAAGAAAGGAACTCAGGGTTATCAACATCTTGATTGTTCTGAGAGATGGTGCAAGTGGGTGCAGGGATGGAGCTATCGAGATGCCCATAAAGATTGTGACCACGCATAAGCATTGAAACTTGAGCTTTCCACAAGGAGAAATTGTGACTGCCCATTAATTTAATGGGCAGTTGGGTAACTGGATTGAATTGAACAATAGTGATGGCATTGTTGATTCCAACGGCATTGGTCACAGAAATCTTAGAGGCCATTTGTGTGAGTAAGCAGAGAAAGATAAAAAAAGGAGAGGATCAACTCGTAGGAGTTTAGGGAGTCTCTGATAACATAAAGAGATAGAGAGTAGAAAATGGGAAAAGAATCGTATGTTATTGATTGAATGAATTATATTTACAGAATCTATACAAGACGATATATAAGACCTATATCAACAAGGATAGACTTAAAGTTACAACAACTACAAGAACTCTACAACAAATAGGAGTCTAGTAATTATCCGTTATTAGTTTGGAGCCTTTTTCATATTAAAAAAGGGTTGACTTTCTTTGCACCTTTTAGGCAAAACACCTTTGTAAAGGGTGGTTGGCTCTTTCCTCTTTTGGTTAGTCGTGAAAACTCCCCCTTACTCCCTTTTGGTAACAAGACTTTTGGAAAGCTTTTGTCCCTTATTTCTTTGGTATAATTTTGGGACTTGTTTCAAACAAACAAGAAAGACTACACTCTTCCACTTGGTCTTAAGATGAAACTACTACTATTGAAGATTCTTCTTGTCACAAGACATGAAGATTGGTCAAGAACATCAAGAATCCTCAATAAAGGTTTGAAGACCAAGGTTCAATTTGAACCTCCAAATAACAACACTCCTTTCAAACTCAAATCCACAACAATAATACCAACAACAAACCTTTAAGCTTCGGATTCACAACAACAAAACACCAACAATGTTCAAACCTTGAATCCACAACAACAACAAAAACACTTCGGCCAAACATTGAATCCACACAACAAAACCACAAGTAGGAGTTCAACTTGGATTTTGACTCTATTAGTGTTAGTGAAGAAAAAACTAACATTCAAAACACACAAAATACTCCTAGATCTAGACTCCAAGTTTTGGCCAAGACTCAAACAAGAACAACCACTTTTTTTTTTTTAATTTTCAAGCAAGCAAGCCCAAGATTGATCTTGTGGGAACAAAATCAGCCTTGCTCTGATACCAAATGATACGAAAACAACTATGGAAGGCACAAAATGACACCACGGCAGCA
>NW_025868814.1:0-2294 GCF_002878395.1 Capsicum annuum
TATTATACGATTGAGAAAACATACTACTTATATTAATGTGATGATAAAATAACTAACCATCTGATTTATATATATACACATTGCATTAAATTATTTGGATGTTGTTATAAATATTATACAATTTATTAAAATTTTAATTTTTTAATAAAAATCGACCACAAGTATTCATTTTTTATGATATTTTAAAAAAAAAAAAATCAACTGCATATTTTGTAATACCCATTAATGACCCGACCCAACTCAATTTTAATTGCCCTTTTCCATTTTTATATTATATATAATATCGTATTTATCATATTTAAAAGTTAACTAACCAAAAATTCATCCTAATTTGTAAAATGTATTGATATTATTATACAAATGAGGAAATATACTACTCGTGTTAATATGATGATAAAATAACTAATTATATGATTTAACTTTTTAAAAAAAATTGACCACATGTGATTGTTTTCCGATAGTAACCTTTTAAAAACTAAATCGAACACTTATATTTTATTTTGTCAATAATTTTGTAAAAAAACAACCATATGTGGTCAATTTTTAAAAAAAAAATCCAAAAAATCGATCACATGTGGTCGGTTTTTAAAAATATTTTCAGAAAACCGACCACATGTGGTTGATTTTTCTAAAAATTTTAAAAAAATTGTATTAAATAAATTTAATCCGACCCGACCCAACCCTTCAAAATAACACACACCCACCATTACATCAACACACACACACAGAGCAACACAACGCCTCCAACTTCTCCAAATTGGCGACGACAGCTCGACGAACTTCGGCAGCTCAGCCTCCGGCGACTCCGCGCACACATGTACGTTGTTCTCTTCTTCTCAGTTAACTTCTTCTTTCCCTCTCAATTACTAAATGACACACAACCCTAGTTGCAATTTTAAATTTAAGAAATGATAGTGTGAGTTAATTGTTGTTCTTTTTATTTGATTCAGCTTATTTTTTGGGCCCCTTTTTTACTTGATTCAGCTTGTTTTGGGTCATGTAGCTATTTTCTTTTATGGGTTATGAGTAATTTTGGTGAAGTTAGCTCAAAAATCAAGTGTGGTTTGAGCTTATTTAAGGTCTTTTTACTTGATTGAGGTGAAAATTCAGTGTATTTTACCTATTTTGTTAAACGAGTTTTGCTTAATTATTGGTAGAGTTTACTCATTGTGATCCAAGATGGTGGATCTAAGTGATAAAGTAAGTGATTATAGTTACCTTCTTATTAATTGTTGTTTTTGTGTCTTTTTTACTTGTTTAAAGTTAAAAATTGAGTTTGATTGTACTGGGTATGTTATTGTTGTTGTTAGTCGAAATAGAAGTCATAAATGTGATATCTTTTACTAAATTGTTCCAATTGTTTAAGCCAAAGATTATTCTTTCTAATAATTTTACTGTTTGACAGAATCTGTATTTGGAAAAGGATTGCTTTGCTATTTTCCATTGAACGCTTATCTCTTTCTCTTTAATTTAGGCCAAGCAAAGGTAGGTTGATCTCTCTCTCTTTTCTTATAATGAAGTCTTTAAATGTAGTTTAGTTTGGATTGTTCGTTGTAGAAGACTTTGAAAGCCATAGGAATTTTGTGATGATTATATGGTGTGAGAGGGACATGCGGCGCCTCTACTTGTTTGCTTTATTACACTTGCTCAATTGTTTGACTTATACAATAAATGAATATGTTACTTGAAAGTGATTAAGTGTAGTTACTTGAAGGTGAACTTTTATTTTGAATTTTGTTTTGAATGTAGTTTAGTTTGGTAACTTGGGAGGTGACTTAGTGACTTGAGAATGTTGAAGCGTAGGTAACTTAAATGTGAATTTTTATTTTGAATGTAGTTTAGTTTGGTAACTTGAGAGGTGACTTAGTGGCTTGAAATTGTTGAAGTGTAGGTACTTAAAATGTGAATTTTATTTTGAATGTAGTTTAGTTTGGTAACTTGGGAGGTGACTTAGTGACTTGAAAATGTTGAAGTGTAGGTACTTGAAATGTGAATTTTTTATTTTGAATGTAGTTTAGTTTGGTAACTTAGAAGGTGACTTAGTGGCTTGAAATTGATTAAGTATAGGTACTTGAAAAGTGAATTCTTGTTTGAATGTAGATTAGTTTGGTAACTTGGGCGGTGACTTAGTGACTTAAAAATGTTGAAGTGTAGGAACTTGAAATGTGAATTTTTTATTTTGAATGTAGTTTAGTTTGGTAACTTGAGAGGTGACTTAGTGGCTTGAAATTGATTAAGTGTAGGTACTTGAAATGTGAATTTTCATTTGAATGTAGTTTAGTTTGGTAACTTGG
>NW_025868815.1:0-6041 GCF_002878395.1 Capsicum annuum
CCACTTCATTGAATCATGCTAAGATAATAGCTATTCATGAAGCAAGTCGAAAATGTGTATGGTTGAGGTCCATGATACATCTCATTCTGAAAAAATTTTGTGTCAAATATGATAATCTACCCACAATTTTATACAGAGATAATTCATCATGCATAGCACATCTTAATGGAGGATTCATAAAAGGAGATAGAACGAATCACACTTCATCAAATCTTTTCTACATACATGAGCTACAAAAGAATGGTGATATCAACGTGCAACAGATTCGTTCAAGTGAAAATGTGGCTGATTTATTCAGCAAGTCTTCTCCAATTACAACTTTTAAGAAGATGGTGCACAAGATCGGGATACAAAAGTTCGAGGATGTTCTCATTAGGGGGAGTTAATACGCTGTACTCTTTTTCCCTTACGAGAGGTTTTGTCCCAGTGGATTTTTCTTGTAAGGTTTTGAATAAGGAAGCTGATATGCGTATTGTTAGAAATGTGTACTCTTTTTCCTTCACTAGATTTTTTTCCTACTGGGTTTTTTCTAGTAAGGTTTTAACGAGACACATTATTTATCTAGACATTCAAGGGGGAGTGTTATAAATGTATTTACATTACAGTGAATGTCTATCAAGATCTAATAAGATCTACTTTGATATCTATTAGGATTTGAAGCATCTGTCTTTTACTCAAACAAGAAGTAGATTTTTCCTATAAATAGAAGGGTTTCTTCATTGTAAATAACCCCATCAAGAGATCCCTCAAGAGAAGAAATAAGAATTACTCTCTCTATTCTCTCTAATCTTCTTCTTGTTCTTTAATGTTTTATAACTATATATATATATATATATATATATATATTAACGAAATTTCTAATTTCAGCGTTGAGCACAAAAATATTCAATTTTTCTATCTCGACAAGTTGTACAATCATAGTGCATCTGAAAATCTCCAATTATGTTTTATCCATCATTATATATTGCAAATCAAATCAAATCTTATCTTAGTCATAAATGAAAAAATGAAGCAATATTTATATATACGTAAGAAAACTATAGTATTTGTTTAAATTTTAAAATAATTATTAATTGGAAAAGTAGGCATCACACAACTATTGAAAGTGTTACTAAATCTTATATGTGGCAAGCACGTTTCAAAAATCCTATTAAATATTTCCTTACTGATTTCAATAATTTCCTGATCACAACTAAATGAGATGTTCAAAGAAAGATAAAAAGTAATTTAAATTATAATTAATGTTATTCAATATATATATTTTTAAAAAATGTGTAAAAGTGTTAGAAAGATAGACAATACGAATTGGCAGAAGCCTTTACATTCTTTTGATAATCCCATTTTGATTTTTTTCTAATCACACGTCGTAAAACTAACACATTTCTGGTATTCACGGGATTGGTGTGAATATACCAATTTATAATAATTAGTGTTTTTTTTTGTAACATGCAACAATTAGAATTGTTAGTCCCTAAATAAGTTACTTAGAATAACAATGAATTTATAGGAAAAATAACATAACTATACACCTTAATTTATCATATTTATATAAATCTTTATCCTTACAACGTAATTACAAAAAATTCTACTAATTATGTATCTTCATTAGATGCATCGGGAGATAATTATGTATCTCAACAGACCCAAAATAAAAAAAATGTATCGAGAACGTAACTAATTATGTATCTTTACAAAGAAAAATGTATCTTCGTTGGATGTATCGGGTGGTAATTATGTATCTCGACAGACCCGAAATTGACATTTTCATTAATTATGCAAAATATCGAAATTTTCTATAATTAAACTCTGTATTGTTTGCCCGAATTTTTATTCGAAGACGAAGGTCATGCATGTTATAATGATCAAATACTAAATTTTTGATACTAAAAACTTACATACCAATGTAATGCAACAAATAAATAATAGTAATCTCTCTCTATATATGTGTATGTATGTATAAAGGAAGATTATGAGCAAGCTGATGTTGCATGCTTTATTGGCAAGTGTGATTATATATTCATCTTTTTTCTTAGAATTTTGAGAGTTTCTTTTCTATTTTTTGGTTCTGAAATCTTTCAAAAAGTATAAAAATTTTCTTCCTTTATTATAATTATCATTTACTACCTTCTTAAATCCTCTTTCCTACATTAAATATATATATGGTAGTAAATTAGTCTTTCCAAATGGAAGGTAACCTATGCGTAGCAGCAGTTGTCACAACCTTTTATTATCAAAAAGATTATCAATTTTAAGGTTTGAAAGAGTTTTATTATTAAGTGAAAAAAACGAAAATTTATTTTGAAAAGGACTTTTTAACAATTCGCCGCTTGGCATAATCTGGTGTGCCAAGTCACCTTTGAAAAATCCTTTTCAAAAAGATTTGACTTTTTAAACTGGTTTGCGAACAGAAACTTTGGATAAAGAATTCTATTGATCGAGAGGAAGGTGTTAGGCACCCTTCTATCCCGTGGTTCGACCACAGTTGCTCGGTGGAGCATATCGGCTAATTTAACACTATGAATGTATAAACCACATAAAACAAGCAACAAGCAAATCAAGCAAAGTTCAAAATCAAAAATAATATCCAACCCGAGTTATACAATCCCGAAAAAAGAAAAATACGAAAATATTGATCCTATTCTAAACTAATCTTATTCTAAGCTCCAATGCTTTACTCGATGCCTCGGGCCTTGATCACGATCCTCCTTTGCGTACATGATACTTTGGAGAATTCCTCGATAAATAAGTACAATATGGCCTTGGGGCATTCCCCGACGAATAAATACATTTGATGAAATGTAATAAAAATGGAGAAATCATTCAACACAGACATTCACACATTCAATGATATAGAATCCTACGAGTTGCCTACCCAAACTTGTTATTTGCCTATCCATTTAGCGATCTGAAACATGATACTATCGATGTCAACAATATCCATCAATTAATCAAAAGTAATCAATATTAACCTTATCAAAGATCAATTTATTCCACCAAATCATTCTCATTACATGATTAATCAATGTTGATATGAAATGAAGCAATCAAAGACACAACCACGATGATTAAAATTTCTCAAACACACTATCAAAATATATCACCAACCCAACATGAATCATGCAAGCCACGATATCAAAACATCAACTCTATAACAAGATAAAAATAGAAAAAGATAGAGTTGAAAATTTGGACCTCAATTTGATGTTTTATTTCAATTGAATTGTTTGATGAAGCAGCGCCAGAATACCTCAGACAAAAATCCCTGACAATGAACTCCCGACTTCAACAAACCTAAAATTTGACCTGACCCAATAAATTGACTGACCCATTTCAATTAATATTTTTTTGATTCGATTTTTGGGTCGGAAATGGGAACTAGAGCGTGTGGGTCGCGGATTTCTTGTGTTTCAGAGACAATAGAGGTTTCGGATTTTTTGGTCGCTGGTTTTGTATTTTTCGATGAGGTTATTTTGGTCCGAAATTAGAGCTGGCAGGGTATTCTCCTGTGAGAATCCTCTGGAATAGTAACATCGGCGTGCATTCCGATCAATTCTTTCTATATATTTTTTTTCTATTCCTCGTCGATCTCTCTCTCTCAATCTCTCTTCCTCTCTTAATCTCCCCCTATTTCTCACTGTTTTTTCTCTCAATATCTCCCACAATATCTCTCCGTGTGTAGTGATGTGTATTGTTTTCGGTGGGATGTGCATTTTTTTGATAGTGTCTGTGTATCCCGGTGTGTTATTGGTATTTGAAGTGGAGTTGTGTTGTGTGTTAATTGTTAATCTATTTTCAGTCAATATGTATGAAGCAGTGGTATTGTGTATCTATCAGTGGGTGTGTAGAGTGTGTTCTTATGGTGGTGTACATAAATGAGAATGGAGGATCATTTGGTGAGGTATGTGTATCTATTTGTTCTGTGAGAATAATGTATATATAGAGTTTTGAGTGAGTGAATATATGTATCTATTGTGAGTAGGGCCCGCGTGTATGTATATAATCGGTTAAAAGAAAGACCCTCCAAAAATGTGAATGAGAGGATAGAGTATAAGGAGGTACTGGGGTATAGGGGTAGGGGTTGGGTGAGGGGTGTGAGTTGGTTGAGATAAAATTTGTTAGAATAATGGAATATTAGGGATTCAATTTGTTAGGATTCGTTGTATTTGTTTCCTTGTGGTAAAAGTGTAGAATAAGTGGGGGTACGTGGTAAGGTGAGACAGAAATGGATAAATTGGGTTTTTGGGAGGAACAAAATTAGGTGTCCACATCATGCCCCTTTTTAGGTGTAAACGCAAAGTGTTTTCATATAAAAAAAGTAGACAATGAGACCAAAATTTGACCCGACCATTATTCAAGAAAAGAAACAGAAGGAAGAAGAGCAACCAGGTCTTGACTTAGGACATCCTACCTACCCAAGTTAATAGAGAATCAAGTCACAGTTATCTCAAAGGGTTGGAAGCAGAGGGACTCTACCGATTTGGAGAGTCGAGTGAGGCCCTATCGAGGTTTCGGTCTGTGACTCTGTTATTACATCAAAAATGAAAATTACAAGTTAAAAAGATAACTAAAATTACAAAAATCATATCTATGCAGCTTCTTTTGGATTCTTGACTTGAGTTTCATCTCCCTATTCTTCAGGCGGGCTCCTGACTTGCAATTTTTTTGACTTGTTGCTTGGCTTTTAATTTATCCTCCCTGTTCTCCAGGTGGGCTCCTGACTTGATATTTTTCAATCAGTTTACTTTCAATTTCTTCACCTTGTTGCTTGACTTTAAACTTCTTCACCTTGTTCCTTGACTTTCAACTTCTTCACCTTGTTGCTTAACTTTTCATTTATCCGTCCTGTTCTTTAGGTGGGCTCCTGAAATCACATCAAAATTAGAAAGAAAATTATCCCAAACAAAGGTTATTATAAAGAGTGATTCCATTTTTCCGTAAAAGTAAAGTTCCAAAAAAAGGAATTAAATTTTTCACCCCAGTTTAACATCAGAGAACTTTTGTGACAGTCACATCATAACTACTTGAAAAATTTGAACAAAGAAATGCATCTTCTATGGGTTAATTGGAGTGATTCAACTAGAAAGTGCATTCTCTAGGAGTCAAAGGAAATGACTCGACTAAAAAATACATTTTCTAGGAATCAAGTGGAATGACTCGACTAGGAAGTACATCTTCTAGGTATAAAGAGAAAGACTCTACTAGGAAGTATATCTTCTAGAAATCAAAGGGACTGACTCAGCTAAGAAGTACATCTTCTAGGAATCAAGGGGAATGACTCGACTAAAAGGTACATCATATAGGAACCAAGAGAAATGACTCGACTAAAAAGCATATCTTATTGGAATCAAAGGGAATGACTCGACTAAAATGTACATCTTATAGGAATCAATGGGAATGGCTCGACTAAAGGTTACACTTATATGAATCAAGGGGAATCAATCCATTCCCCCAAATCATTCTCATCACATGATTAATCAATGTTGATATGAAATCAAGAAATCAAAGTCACAACCACGACGATTAAAATTTCTCAAACACACTTTCAAAATATATCACCAACCCAACATGAATCATGCAAGCCATGATATCAAAACATCAATTCCATAATAAGATAAACATAGGAAAAGATAGAGTTGAAAATTTGAACCTCAATTTGATGTTTTATTCCAATTGAATTGTTTGACGAAGAGGTACCAGAATACCTCAGTCAAAAATCCCCGACAATGAACTCCCGACTTCGACAAACCCGAAATTCGAACTGACCCAATAAACTGATAGACCCATTTCAATTAATATTGTGTTGCTTGGGTTTTGGGTCGGAAAAGGGAACTAGAGCGTGTGGGTCACGGATTTCTTGTGTTTCAGAAATGATAGAGGCTTCAGATTTTTCGGTCGCTGGTTTTGTATTTTCCGATGAGGTCATTTTGGTCTGAAATTAGAGCTGGCAGGATATTTTTCGGCGAGAATCCGCTGGAATAGTAACAGCGGCGTGCGTTCCGATCAACTCTCTCTATAAAGTTTTTTCTATTCCCCGTTTATCT
>NW_025868816.1:0-1049 GCF_002878395.1 Capsicum annuum
TCCTAGTATAGTCCATTTAATTTTTTGTGGCCATTTGGTTGGACAAACGGGAAAACAATGCGACCTGTGCATTTTCAAGAAAAATCGGTGTGCTATTGCTCACGATTTTGGTGATGGGCCTTGGGTTTGGGCATTTTGTGGGGTAAAAATTGACCGAGGCATGCTAGGAAGGTTGGTGATCATCTCAGTATTGTTCGTTGAATTTTTTGTGGCCATTTGGGTCGACAAATGGGCAAAACGACCTGAACGGGCATTTTCAAGCGTGTTCTATAGCTCACAATTTCGGAGGTGGACCTGGGTTCTAGGCGTGCTGTGGGCCAAATATTGATCAGGGCATGCCAGGAAGGTTGGGTATCATCCCAGTGTGGTCCGTTTAAATTTTCATAGATATTTCGGTGGTCAAACAAGCAAAACGGCATGAACGGGGCATTTTAAGGCCAAATCGGTGTGCTATAGCCCACGGTTTTGGAGTGGGCTTGGGGTCCGGGCGTGTAATTGGCCAAAAATCGATTGGGGCATGTCAGGAAGGTTGGGGACATCCTAGTGTGATCCGTTTAAATTTTCATGGCCATTTGGGCGGACAAATGGGCAAAACGGCGCGAATAGGGCATTTTCGAGCAAAATCGGTGTGCTATAGCCTACCGTTTTGGGGGTGGGCCCGAGGTTCGGTTGTTTCATAGGAAGAAAATAAATCGTGGCATGCTAGGGAGATTGGGGATCATCCCAGTATGATCCATTTATATTTTCGTGGCCTTTTGGGTGGACAAACGGGCGAAATGGAGCAAACAAGGCATTTTCGATCTAAATCGGTGTTCTATAGCCCACGATTTTGGGGGCGGGCCTGGGGTCCGGGTGTGCTGCGGGCTGAAAATCGACCGAAGCATGCCAGGGAGGTTGGGGATCATCCCAGTATGGTCCGTTTAATTTTTTGTGGCCATTTGGATGGACAAGCAGTCCAAACTGTGCGAACGGGGTATTATTGGGCCAAATCGGTGTGCTATAGCCAACGGTTCAGGGGGTTGGTCAGGGGTCCGGGTTTACTATTGGCC
>NW_025868817.1:0-1454 GCF_002878395.1 Capsicum annuum
TTCACTTATATATAGTAATAAATAAAATGGTTGCATATACACATGATTTTTTTTTTATATTTATTAATTTTTCCTCATTTTTATGCTGTATTAACATTTTTTTAATTATTTTTGTCCTCATGTATTATTTTAATAATATTCTTATTTAGACCTTTGTAATTGAATTATACATGACAGTATTTTTTTATAAATATCTTTTTTATTCCTTATCTAATGACTATCAGGGATATTTCGATAATTTTCGGATGCAATAAAATGGTTACACATGCATATTATTTTGTCCTCATATTTATTAGTTTTGTCCTCATTTTTATAGTGCAATAATATGGTTACACATGTATATTACTTTTTTCTTATATTTATTAGCTTTCTCCTTATTTATTATTTTAATAATATTTTTATTTAGACCTTTTTAATTGAATTATACATGATAGTAATTTTCTTATAAATATCTTTTTTTCCTTATTAAATGACTATCAATGGTATTTTGATAATTTTAGGATGCAATAAAATGATTACACATGCATATTTTTTTCCTTATATTTGTAAGTTTTATCGTCATTTTTATAGTGCAATAAAATGGTTACACATGCATATTGCTTTTTCTTATATTTATTAGTTTTGTCCTCATGTATTATTTTAATAATATTTTTATTTAGACCATTGTAACTGAATTATACATGGTAGTAATTCATTGTAAATATCTTTTTGTTCCTTATTAAATAACTATCAAGGGTATTTCGATAATTTTATGATGCAATAAATATTTCAAAATTGATGTATGTGTCTCAAGAACTTATATATTTGAAATTTTCAATTGAGATGTGCATCATGTATTTTTTCAGGAATGTCCAAACGAATGACATGTCGTCAACTGTAGTTGCAACAATCTAGCTAGATTTTTTTCCACTTATATAATCACTTTTGTATTGGTTGGACTAGTCTAGCAAGCTCAATTTCGTTCCACACTGAATGTATATATTATGTTAACGTCGGTTCATTGTACTGTGTTTCTTTTCTTTTACTCATATACTAAACAATTACAATAAGTAGGAAATAATCTTCTGCAAAGTTGGATCTCATTTGCACATTAGTGTTGTCAAAATGCCTGTGCCTTGCACGGGCACAGGTATCTAGTGTATATATATATATATATATTAGTGATAAGGGTAAAGTTGAAAAAAAGTGTTTAATTATCTCATGATCTCTTAAACATGTAAGCAATTTTGAGACCTTTTTTTAGCTAACATATTAACTATTTTGAGACGGAGAAAGTAAAATTTTGCTAAGAATTTTCTCATAATCATTAAGTTTTAAGAGTTGCCCGCCAAATTTTGGCACTTCCAGTAAGTATATTTAAAGGCAAAGGTGTTCCATCGTGCTTAAATTCTAGTCTGCCTCTGATTTACTTTGGTGTATAAAACTAGTGTAATTTTTTTAATTCCTTATATTTT
>NW_025868818.1:0-4050 GCF_002878395.1 Capsicum annuum
ACCATTTACCCATATATGGGCTTGTCTCTAAATGGTCTTCTTATATGGGCTTGGACAATCCCCCCTCATGAGCTAGCTTTTGAGGTTGACTTAGGCCCAAGATCCAATTCTTTATCATGGTATCAGAACCAGGCCCATCTCAAATCTTTGTTCATCGGTGATGGGCCCCCCATATTATATTATCTACGCTTCAGTTAACGAGGCCCAAGCGTGCGGGAGAGTGTTAAGTATCCCACATCGAAAAAGGAATAGGTAATTGGTCTCCTTATATGGACTTGGACAATCTTCCCCTTATGAACTAGCTTTTGAGGTTGAGTTAGGCCCAAGATCCATCCTTTATCATGGTATCAGAGCCAGGCCCATCCCAAATCTTTGTTCACCGATGTCGGGACCCCATATTATATTGTCCACGCTCCAATTAACGAGGCCTGGGCATGCGGGGGAGCGTTAAGCATCCCACATCGGAAGAGGGATGGGTAAATGGTCTCCTTATATGGACTTGAACAATCCTCCCCTCATGAGCTAGCTTTTGAGGTTGAGTTAGACCTAAGATTCATTCTTTACAATCTCCATTAAAAGATAAATATCAAAGGAACCAAGAACAAATAACAATTATAAACATTCATAATAAGACACAGTTCCTACAGCTAGAGCAATATCTCTATGTAAACCAGTAACTTCCTATAACCTTAGATCTCAGTGGAAGTTAGATGTTCTTAGATGGCGATATTCTTGCATGTGTCTTTATAAGCCTATGAATGCCCCATAACTTACATATTCCATCCTTCCCTTATCATTGGTCTCTTTACAACAATGATAATCCTGACTCCAACTGAAAAAGCATTTGCAGGACCATTATCATATTTCAAAGTCCTTACGACCAATGAATACACCAGTAAATGCAGGTGGATGATGGCATAGAGTTCAAAGTCAGACAATATGCGGAAACAACTCAGCTTGAAATAGATCTTTCGCTTACAGTTTTGCAGTGAAGCATTCGAATTAGATACCTGCTTCCTTTAACCTATGATCGATAAATAGCTTTTTTAAAAGCAAATGGAGGTCTAAGAATTGTCAATAGATACAGGCACAACTAGTTTAAAATGTGGGATACCACTATAACCATAACTCATTGTCACCTTTCTAGCAATAGGTACAGATTTAGAAGAAACTTATATATTATCCAAAATTTTATATACAATTAAGTCTAAACTAGCAAGTCCACCTGCACTGATTACTGATGGGTACATGCACTATTGTGGATCGGTGTCACTATTAAGCATGTTCCATCAACTCAATATACAGATAACATACTAACCAAACGTAAACATCTAAAAAGCTCAGGAATTACCCTTCCGTTCAGAGAATTCAATGCATTCTGGGCATCTGCTTCTGACTCAAAGGTAACAAATCCAAAACCTTTAGGCCTTTGCGTTCTTGGATCTTTAACAAGCCTAGCTGCTCACCCAATTAACAAATCCATATCAATCAACCAATCAAATCAACTTAGCCTTATGGTGTGTTCGGTATGGAGGAAAACATCTGTGTTCGGTATGGAGGAAAACATCTAACTTTTTCCATGTTCGATTGATCAAGAATTTTCAAAAGCATTTTCAAGTTGCTTAAAAATGAGGATAATAACTTCCTTAGTAGAAGTGGGGAAAACAAGTTCTACAAGTCACATTCCACATTGATTGTATTCTCTCTACCCACCACCCCCTACACCCACACCTTTAGCCCCTATCCCCACCATGGCACATCCTAGCCCCACTCATACGTCCCATTGTATTATTGTAGAGATATGACTAGAAACGGGGATATCCGAGATAAGGTGAGAGTGACTTCGGTAGAAGATAAAATGCGGAAAGTGAGGTTGAGAGGTTGAGATGGTTCAAATGCCCTAGCGCGGAGGTGTGAGAAGTTGGGTATAGATGAAATCAAGAGAGGTAGATGTAGACCGAAGAAATATTGGGGAGAGATGATTAGACAGGATATGACACAATTTTAGCTTACTGAACACATGACCTTAGAATAAGAAGGGGCGGCAAACACGAATTAAGGTAGAATGTTAAGAGGTCAGAGTGAGTTCGCAGTACTACGCTTGTAGTTTTTTGTTCTTGGAATCTTGATGATATATATTTAAGGTAGATTGCTTGTAGTATTATTTTGTGGTAATATTGTTCTGATAACATCTGTTATTGCGTTACTCCTTATTGTCTTTTGTACCCCTTTTACATTTTTTTTTGGACTAAATTTTGTCTTTAAGCTGAGGGTTTACAAGAAACAATCTCTCCACCTCACCTCTAAGATAGTGATATGAATTGTGTACACTCTACCACTCCCCAGACCCCACTATGCGAGAAATACACCGGGTATGTTGTTGTTGCTTTTAATAAAATTAATTTTTGCTAACGTACCAAACACAGGAAAATAAATAAGAAACCACTTAGTTTACCTAGAAAACATTTTCCACGGAAAACATCTTCTTCCTTCATACCGAACACATAATCTCAAACTAGTTGCAGTAACAATCCCATCTTTATAAAGAGTAACAGAGCACCAATGTACAGTAGATTAAAACATCAACGAAGAAAATGGAGAGTAACCTTCGGTAACAGCGCCAAAAGGTGAAAAGAGATTCTTCAACTGTTCATTCGTAGTGTAAAATGATAACCCTATTTAAACAACAATAATAAAAATCAAATGAATCAGTATTGGGTTTTTTCAATTAGTACATAAATTATACTATAACAGATTAATAAAAATATACAGCATGAGTATATCAAAAGAGAGGAAGGGGGGGTGGTGGTGGTGGAGTTT
This sequence comes from Capsicum annuum, assembly GCF_002878395.1. Taxonomy (NCBI): domain Eukaryota; kingdom Viridiplantae; phylum Streptophyta; class Magnoliopsida; order Solanales; family Solanaceae; genus Capsicum; species Capsicum annuum. Next base: position 2,821 of record NW_025868818.1, read on the forward strand.
TTACTGCTAACGAATAGCTGCAACCCTTTTGCCATCTGAGTTTCCGAGAGCTGCGTTCTATCAAGTCAAAGAGAACACTGCATTTGTTGAAATTGCAACTCGGTCACTTTCTTAACCCAAATTTCATTTTGGTCCCTAATGTTCTATCATTCTTACTTTTTCCCCTCAATAAATGCCACAATTTAGGGAATGTTGTTCGCCCATCAAGGAACAGAGTACAATTTTTTTTGATTTATTATTATTGTTATTATTAACTTTTTTTCTTTTGGAAATGGGATTTGCATTGTGGGCGAACTCTAAAGTGTGGTTTGATAGATGTATGAGAATGATCTTGAATAAGGTGTTGCATTAGATATAATGACATTTATACGTTATTTGGTCCAAGCTCATCATCCCTTCGCCCCGCCCCCAAGAAAAAAAATATTTGTTAGTATTTCTTTACCACACTATGAGATAATGATTTAACGCAAAAGTAGTTAGGTATCCAGTGATATGTTCATCGATTGATCCAAGTTGAACTAATTTCTGAGATCAATTACTGGCTGAGGTTGAGAAGGATGGAAAATCAGTTTTCTTATCCTATCAGTGACTTAACATTGACGGATATATGGTGTAGACATTGATGGATCAGTGAATTAATTTTGCCGCTATGTTTAGATGAATATGCAGAAGTGAATTATTAAGCAAACGAACATACAACATCAGAAATGAATGACATTGTTTTGATTTTGTATGTAGTAAGAAATTTTAAAGAAAGAAAGACAATATAACTCAACATCAATACTTTTGCCGGTAAATAATAAAGGTCAAACACATTGCCAGACTCCTCAACATGACACGATTTCTCACTTCAATATCTAAAGTGGACAATGGACATTTTTAACACCTTAAATAACCATCAACTGTGTCACTATGACACGTTTTACTGACTTGGCACATTGTGTGTCTTGTACACATTTTTAGCGTGTTGTCAATTTAAATATTACGATTCTTCTTCTTTTTCCTCCTCCACTTCTTCCTCTTCTTCTTTCGCTTCCTCCTCCTCTTCTTTCTCTTCCTCTTCCTCTTCCTCTTCTTCTTCTTCTTCATCTTCTTCTTATTCTTCTTCTTCCTCTTATTCTTCTTCTTCCTCTTCTTCTTCTTCTTCTTCTTCTTCTTCTTCTTCTTCTTCTTCTTCTTCTTCTTCTTCTTCTTCTTCTTCTTCTTCTTCTTCTTCTTCTTTCTCTTTCT
>NW_025868819.1:0-4808 GCF_002878395.1 Capsicum annuum
ATCTAATAGTCCTAAATCTGATGGAACTAGCTGTTTTTCGTGTTGTATCTGAGTTGACTGTATCTTAATATCCTAAAGAACTATCAGAGTTCTTTTACTGAGACTGATACTGAAATTGTGGGAAGTAGTAATCTAACCGACATACCCTAAATACACTATAATAGCTAAGCTAGAGTCCAATCTCTGCCCTGATTGGAAGGGTGTCAATACCGTGCCACTGGTAAGGACAAGCTGTGAGTGACCCTCATCTGGTAGGTACTCTAATGAGAATGGTGGTAACCCTCATCTGATTGATTAAGTAACCTCATCTACCCTCAACTGATAGGTATTGATGTCTTAACCTATGCTGGCTACCTTGTTCTGGAATGCAAGGACTGCTTCTAAGAATCACACCCTCTACTGGCAGGTGAGTTGCCATCCTTGGGTTCTCTCGGTGTTTAATCCTACTCCCAATTGAATGACACTGAACTGATTATACTGAACTGATTTCCTAGTTCATACTAAAATTAACTGAACTGTTACTGATTGTTCCGTTTAACTGAACTAAACATGGACTGAGTTTATTGACTTCCGATAATTAGCGAAACACTACTGAATTCTATTAAATGACTAAATGCTACTGAATTTTGTTAGCTGACTGAAGTCTACTGAACATGGCTTGACTGAGAGTATTGTGAAAAGATGACATAGCTCTAGTCACACAACTATATTTTTCAGGTACGAATACCCCTAGGACTCGATGGAAGGAAACTAACATGACTTGACATACAAGAGTACTTGACCAACATTAACAATCCATAATATAGCATCTATGGGGAATTCATAAATTATGTCATTTTCATAACCTTTTCATATAGCTAACATCATGGTCAATTCTACTATCATGGCAAGCCAACAACATATTCATAGAACATTAATAGCATAGAAATCATCTTGATCAAGTAGACATGGCATAACTTAAGAGACATGGCAAAATCTTGGAGCATGAAGACTAGGTACTTGATCATCATTTATTCGTTGAGCCACATTATCAAACACATGGCAGGCATATGTTTAGCATGGGAGTCAACTTAAGCACATGGATATGGCATGGAATCATCATTAAGATCACAAATAGGTCAAAGTGCTCAATTCTTCTTCACTTAGGCATTTTAACAAACACCTTGCATGCACTATTTAGGGAATAGGCCTAATGATCAATTTTATACACCATAACACCATAATTCAACTCAAATCCACCAATTGAATCCAAAAAATATCATGGTATCATGAACAACATGTAAATATTCAAACTTTATTCACATAACATGGAATTCATCTGAAATCATAAAACATGGAGTAAGGACTTGTTAATTGAGCACTCTTAAATCATGAAAACATGATTATGCCTTTTTAGGCATTTCGTCGAACACCTTGCATGCACACTTTATGGTATAGGTGTTCTTACTAATTTAGTCAGCTTAAACTACCAATTTCATGGGTTTTAACTATAAGCACACATACTTCATGAGAATCACCCTAAATTAACATCTTGAAGCATAAATAACAACTATCAACATGTACATGATAATATCTGAACAAGACAATCACAATATAGTGTTTTAAGCATGGTTCTTGGACTCCTACGGATGAAAGGAATCTGTGGATGAACACTACGCATACCTTAGGTTGAAGATTCTTGAAGAAATTCTTAGACATGTTCTTGATTCCTTGACTAGGATTCTTGTTCCTTTGAGAGAAAATAAATTGGCTCTTGAGTTTGAATAACTTGAATATCATATATTATTGAAGAAGAATTTGATTCTTGTTATAGGTTATGATCTTGAGAGAAACCCTTTTTTTTATGTTGAGGATAAATGAGGAGTTATGTTCTTCAATTGATGGGATTTGGGTATTCAAATTGAAACCCTAGCTTGAGTTCTTGAGAAGATTTTGAGAAGAGGAGTATATTTTGCTGCAAATAAGCCTTAATCCGGTGTTTGAGGTATATATAGGGGTGGAAGATGACCAATATACCCCTAAGGAATAATTAAGGTCAAATCTGTCCCTAATTGACTATCTGACAGGCTGAAGTAAATTGATCATAACTTTTTATTTAGATGTCCAAATGGGATGAAACTAATTTCATTGGAAAGATTTAAAGATATTTCCATTGATATATAGCAGCTCTCACATTTCATTACATATAAATAGTTCTTTTGTTGCCACTGTTTGACCCAAATCCTAATGTTGACCTCATATATAAATAATTAAAGATAATAAAGTTTGACCCCTCAATATTTTTATTTTTTTTACCCTTGAACATTATCTTAACCAACAATTTTTTTTTATTTGGCGATTGTGTTTTTGTAAAAAATTCACGATATTTATAATATAAATATGAACAGTTTTAATCAAATTTCTTCATTGTCATCATCAAATAATTGTTCAATTATACTATATAATTAATAGTAACTATACCTTTTTAAAAAAATGGAGCACCCACGAACTCAAAATTCTGAGTCCGCCGCTGTCTAGACCTTATGTTTCTTCTCTTTATCTATACATCACATGAATTTTATAGAACTAAAAATGAGAACTTCATCAAAAAATACAAAATTCATCATTTAATTCACTAGAAAAGCATTATAAAATCATTATAAAATATAACCTAAAAAGGATATACAAGGAACGTAATACCTTGAAGGAGAAAAGAGTTGAATATATTGAATAAAATATGATTTTGAATCTTTATAATTTATTTTGAATTTTATTTTCTCTCACATTATACTAAATTTAATTTTAGATAATAAAAGGTAAACAGTGCTATGTTTGATTTTGTGTGAACTATTAATCGTCAGTAACTATACCTTTTAAAAAAATAAAAATTCATTTTTTGGGGAGGGGTGCACCGGGAGGTTGGGTAGAGGTAAGAATTTTTTTAAAAAAAATAATTGATTTTTTTTAAAAAAATAACTTTTTGAGGAAGGGGGAAGGTAAGGGGGGGGGGGTGGGGTGATGGGGTGGGGTAAGAATTTAAAAAAATATATATAATTTTTAAAAGAATGAATTATTTTTTGAAAAAAAATTGGGAGCGTCGTGGGATGTCGGGTGTGGGGGTAGGGAAGGGATGATTTTTTAGGTAAAAAACTTTTATTCTAAAAAAAAGAAATTTAATTTTTTAAAAAACTATATTTTTTAGGCGATGGGGTACTATCGTATAGAGGGGTATAGGGGGTTGGGTGAATTTCTTTTTATAAAAAAATTATTTATTTATTTCAAAAAATATTTTTTTTGGGAGGAGTAGCAGATGCGGCGAAGGGAAAAGGGTGGGATTTTGATCGTGAGGTAAGAAAAGATTTTTAATTTTTTTAAAATAATTAATTTTTTGGGTGGAGAAGGGGGTGAGGGAGAGGGTCTGGTAGGGAGGGGAATGGGGATGAGGTGGGGTGGGGGGAAAAAAAATTATAAAAACTTTTTAAGAAATAAAAATAATATATTTAATGGAGGCAGGGTGAGTGGGGTAAGCTAGGGGTGTAGTGGGGTTGGGGTGAGGTCGGGGCGAGGTGTGGTGGGTCATTTTGAGAGTAGGAGGACATATTATCGCTTGTTTTTCTTACTTTCATTAAGAAAATTATTTTTTTATCAAACGGGTTGAAGTGGAGATTGATTGGCTCATTTGAATCCAATTTAAAAATGAGTTGAGATTTACTCAATAGTAAATTGTCTTGAACCCAACCCATTAAATATTGGACGGGTTGGACGGGTTGGACGGGTTAGCTCAATTTGGGTTCATTTTGACACCTCTGCCCTTGACCATCCCACCCCGTCACCCTCAAGACCCCACACCCTAACCCATCCCACTTCTAGAGTTTTTTGCTAAATAATGTACAAATGATCTTGAAATAATAAGTCCGTGGATAATATTTTACCTTCATACAAAACACACCCTAAAGCAATGAGAGTTGACAAGCTCAATAGTTGGCTTGAAAAACACAACTTCTATCCTCCTTGATATAGTTTCTCTTAAGAATTAATGGTCAAAAAAGCACCTGAACTATTACTTTTTTCTCAAGCTTCACATTCCAACTATCAATTATTTCCTTTTTTTTCACCTGAACCATCATCGTTTATTTTGGGATTTGATTAAATTTTAATTTGCACATTTTAGGGTCACTTTCGTCAAGAATTTGAGCACAACAAGGTCCATTTCTAGGAGACTAGAACAATTCTTGTAAGAAGAATTTTTTTTTTAGAAACTTGTACTCGAGACCTCTTAATAAGTTTTTTCGTTTATTTTGTTGGCATTTAATTTTTGCCACTCAAAGCAAGTTGCTTTTCCGAGGAGCATAAGTTTATATTTTCACATAATCAACAAGTTATATGTTATATATCATTCCCTTCGTCTCATATTACTTGACATGTTTGTCTTTTGCACAACCCTTAAGGAGAAATTAATAAGGAGTGCAGATTGGCTAATATAACCATGTTAAACTCACATTAAATATTGTCATTACTTATTGGAGTTAATTGCTCTTCCATTAAGAACAGAAATCTTCAGTAAATATTTTCCTAAAATTGTACTAATTCAACTTTGGATTTGAAACAAATGGCCATTGTTGTGGTCGATTCCTACCATTGTCCATCTATTTAATCGTCGTTGTGGTCGAATCCTACCGGTTACCTTCTGACTTTACTCTAGTTAATTGTTCTGTCCATCCAAGATTCAATCCATCCAAGTTTCAATCACATCTCTGTGACCCAACAAACCCATCAGTTTTCAGCGAGTGACGTCAGTTTTTGGCTAAGCGGATTGTCATTATTTTTCT
>NW_025868820.1:0-3992 GCF_002878395.1 Capsicum annuum
AGATTATTCAGTCACTGCAACAATAGATGCATGCCATATCACTATATATAGAGAGAGAGAGAGAGAGGGGGAGAGAGAGATGTATGTATATTCTATGTATTTATCATCTATAAAATACAACATAAAATGTATATGCTAAATGAAACAATCCAAGAAGAAATAGAGAAAGATAGAAAGATAAAGGACAGAAAAATTACGAATTACTGTAGCCAAAAGATCATTTTCAAAGCAAAGTTGATGATGATATGCTGGAGCTGTAGGGAATGACTAAATATATGGGTGGAAAAATTGATATACATAAATTGTAATTACTATTGAAAGGTGAAAGAAATACATAATCTCTAATAAAGAACGCAATTATAATGGGAGGTGAAAAATTGATGAATTGAATAAATAATTTTTCAATTATGAAAACTAAAATAAATAGATAAATAAAGAAGAAATGGTCAAAAAAGAGAAAAAAGATAAATAGAAATGGTGACCTTAGAAGCATGCCACATCATCAATTTCTAATCCTCCTATATATATATATATATATATATTGGACGTCTTGTATTGCAAAATTATTTTTTACATGTACTCCTTTGAAAATCTTATAACTCTGAGCCGTCACATTTGATAAATCATTTCACCATAAGTTGCTGGCACCACCTTCTTCTTAAAATGATGTCAATGCTTTTGCTTGATATTCTATAACATGACATGCAGCCTTTGAAGTGTCAATTGAATACCCAATCATGCTTGAAGTGCAGTCCAAGCATCCTTGATCTAACCATATTCCAAGAAAAAGTGTGCTGCATTCTCCATGTCATCACCATTGCATGTCTCACACATTAGTTCTCCTACATAATTCCCATTCTCTACAACCTGCATTTTGTAAGTAGTCTCTCCTTCGTAGCTAACCAAAGGATGAATCTGTGCTTGGTTAGAGAAACACTTACACCAAATTAGTTCAGCTATCTCCTGCTTAGGATAAGTTCCTATAATGCCCAGTAGCATATAGATACGGAGTACCTTCTAGTATTTGTAAAACAAATTTTACCAACAGTATTTCGCCTCATCATCTTGAGCTTTAACTAATGCAAGGTTCTCCAATACCAGATGAAATCTATAGGTGGTGATGCAAGATAAATCAGCCACATCGTTCATTTAAGCTTCTTTCACCCACTTCACCCATGGGACATCTTTCTTCTCCATTATCAACTAAATCAATTTTTTTATTATTGCTATGTTCCAACCCTTACATCCTCTAAACCTCCCTACTGTTTAGGCTTGTAGACAATGTCCCATGCTACCAAAGAAACATGATTTAGTACTTCCCTCATAAACTTTCTACACTTTTTGACAACCTCCTTTAGTACACTGTGGCAATATAAAGACAACCCCCTCAAAATTTATATATAAAAATAAGATGGAGTTGATAACCTGTAGTTTACCTGCATATGTGAGAGGAGTTGCTTAGTTAAAACTACTTTAATCCTGAGAGTATTCTTCTGGCAAAGCTGGTAGCATTCTATTTCGACCACTTCCATGGAGAGAGTGGTAATCTCAGATACTTAATAGGAAATTGTCCAACAGTAAAACCAGTAATATTTATCAACTTCTCTTTCGAATGATCTTATACTCCAGCTATGTAAGCATTAAATTTATCAGTGTTTGCAGTCAGTCCTGTCACTAGGAAAAATGATGTACAGCTTCATTCTTCATGGCCCTTGTAAAAGACCATAAGATCGTGTGAAAAAATCAGATGAGTTAGCTGTTGGTCCTTATATATATGGGATGGCCTGAAATCTAGTTACACACCCATTTTTTCCATGATTCTAGATATTCCTTGATTAGGACAAATATCAAAGGGAAAATGGTATCTTCCTACCTCAAACCCCTCTTACCTTCAAAATACCTATGATAGTCTCCATTTACTTTGATAGATAACTTAGGAGTTTTCAACCAAGTCATGATTAAAGAATAGAATTTTGGTGAAATTCATATCCCAGTTACATTTCCTCCAAAAACTCCCATTTAACCATATCATAAGCTTTTCTCAAATCTATTTTCATCATACACCTAGGTGTACTCTTCCTCTTGTAGTATCTTGATAAATCATAGCAAATGAGAACATTATGTACTAGTGTTCTTCCTTGCATAAATGTTGCTTAAGTTTGATTCACCAGACTAGGTAGAACCTGTTTAAGTCTGTCATACAATAGTTTTGATATGCATTTATAAACTATATTGCAACAAGCAATAGGTCTGAACCAACTAGCATTGATAGGCTTATCCACCTTAGGAATTAAGGTTATCACAGTAGCATTGAGTTGTTGCAGCATCTGCCCCTTCTGCATAAACTTCAAAACTGCATCAGTCACTTGCTCCCCTACCATATCACAAGAGTTCCTAAAGAAACTGCATTAGTACTTTACACTATATCATATCAAACACTTGTAGAATAGGCCTTGCCTCCTTTAAAGAACTATGACTCCTTCATATAGAATACTCACCATTTCTTGTTAGATTATTGTTTTGGCAAATTGACAGTACTCAGTCCAAAGGTTGGATGTACAAAGGTTATTTTGTCCAAATCTTGGATGATTAAAGGTCATTAATCAACTGTTAATGCTTCTATTTTATTACATTCCATTATGTATTTATGCTCTTTTCATCTATTGATTGCTTTCTATTTGTCATTAGAAATATGATATTTCTTATCTAGATACTTTATTTTTTCAAAGAATTTCAATCATCAGACTGGTGGGTGCTATTATAACACCTTTAGGTTCTATTTATGCTCTTTACCTTTTTGTAGCTCATTGCGTTGATTGCAAAAGTTTTAAATGCATTATTTTCTCAAATTGGAGTTTGTTAAGTGGATGATATCAATTCACTATCCCTTTCACTGTGCTAATTACTTTATGTACTGGGTGCAATTTCAGTACTCAAAACTTGGTATCATCACCAATTATACCCTCCACTTCTGATCTTTTTTATATTGAACAAGTTCTGTTTCACTGTCTCACTCCAACCAAATGATTGCGTAGCTTGTGCCTTTACTAATACTCTCTACCCCTCTACCTTTAAAACGACATACACATTGAGCTGTTCGAGCCTGCTCTTTTGGTTCCAATTATTATTATTTATACAAATGAAGAATCCTGTTAACATAGTTGTTTTCCCCTTTTAAAAAATAGTTGAGTGGTTGAAGTTTTTAAATCAACATTGCTTGTTGTATTAATACTAATCAGAACTTGCATTTATGTTTCTCATATACCATGGTCCCACTATTTCAATACTTTATGTATTAATCATCTTTAATTATTTTGTAGACTATGCAAAAGATGACAGAAAGACTAAATATACATGCAGTCACTCCTGAAATATCAAACTGGTTATGTAAGGTGCAACTTATAGATATCTGTAGTCCAAGAGAATGTAGAGAATGAAAAATATAATATATGAACATGATCTTTCAAGATGAACAGGTAACTTACTATTCTAACAACCAAATCAACTGCTTACATTCCTTACTTCTGCCTCTCCTATTGTTTCCCATAAAATTACCTACAGGACGATCAAGTAAAAACAATATCTACAGTGATAATATCCCCTCTTGTCAAGATATGTTCCAACTGTTTCATACATATTTGATAACTAATGTACGTGTACAACAACCAACTTTAAGATATGGATAATCTTTGTATATATTTGAATGGATTATTGATTAGAAGCCATAGTGGATCCAACTGATAGAGATAACTCAGACAAAACTGAGTTGGCACCATCCAGAATAGTCAATGTTACATCATTTTATGATATCAATAATCAAGCCTCCCGGGATGCCAAAGAAAAACTTAAGACTGCAGAATACAGTATGATTATTTCACTCTTTCTACCACTAAATATCTGCTTCTGCACAAGCTAACATGTGTTTTCCCCCTCAACAGATGTACTAGCAGTAGTTGTCAATTGCTTTCCACCAAGATATGTTACAAACATCC
>NW_025868821.1:0-2151 GCF_002878395.1 Capsicum annuum
AAAAAAAACATCAAGAAGATGCAGAGACTAGAAAAGATGGAGATATCAGCCCAAAAAGAGACCTGAAACAAATAAGAAGTATTTTAAAAAAAAAAGAGAAAAGGTTAGAGGGCTGAGAAGCTCTTGTTTGCTGCTTGCTGTCTACTTCACGAGCCTTCACTGCCCCGTTCTGTCACTTCCTTCTTTCGTCCGTCAAGGTATCAAAGAACGAAGGAGCTGATAAAATCCATGGAGGAGTCAAGACTGATTACAGGGGTGAGGTTGTCCCAACAAAATATATTAACTAATCATCTAGCTTTAAGAGTGTAATTGGCAGTTGTGGGGCCATCAAAACAACAATGATTTTTTTCCAACCATATTCACCAAAAAATACAAACAGGAATCAAAGACCAAAACTTTTTGATGGCCTTCCCAACTGGCCATGAGTACCAAATCTCATAAACCTCTCGCACACTGCATGACAGGACCCAATGAAGACCAAAAAGTGATAAGAACATGTTCCATACGTCGCTTGCAAATGGACAGTGAAGGAACAAGTGGTTGATTAATTCAGGGTTGCAATGACACATGCAGCATCTGTTTGCAAGCTGAAATTTCCTCCTAGAAAGATTGTCTTGAGTTAAAGTTGCACCCACTAAAGTGATCCAGGAGAAACAAATTACTTTTGGTGGCAATTCAATCCCTCCAAATCAGCTTCCAAAGCCATTGATCAATCAAATTCTACTTGGAGCTCAGATCAAAATATCCTTCCTTGACTGTATAAAACCCATTTCTACCGCTTGCCCATTTGATTCTGTCCCTCCTATGGAGGCTGTTGATTGGACTGTTTCGAATACAGTTAAGGAGTGCTAGGAAATCTTCAATTTCACAGTTATTTAGGTTTATTAGTATCAAGTTCCATGAGTTGTCCTCCCTATTCTCAGCAATACTGGAGTCCGAGTTGGTAGCTAGTGAGACCAATCCTGGGTAGGTATCCTTCAGAGGATTGAAACCTAACATTTTTGTCTTTCTAAAACAGTATATGCTCCCCATTTCCAGCCTGAAGACATGAGCTGAGTGACAAGGCATCCCATAAGAGCCTGATACCCTTCCATAACCCTGCTCCGCGAGGTGTTCCATCCACTATGGTACACCAATGGTTGGTGAAACCATGCTTAGCTTGCACAACTTCCTTCCACAGACCGGCATCTTCCTGGTTATATCTCCAAAGCCATTTCATGTTTTCTGCTGTGTGTTAGGACATCCCACTTCACCAGGTTGTACCCTCTCTTCTCCTTGTTTCCTTGCCAGATAAAAGATATTTGCAGCTGATTGATTATCTTTTCAATGCTTTTAGGTATTGGAAATAAACTCATCATATAAGCGTGAAGGCCGTCCAACACAAATTTAATGAGGGATAAATATCGACTCTTCCATCTTGTTGGGTTTTTTCTCATCTTTTCAACACTTCATTTCAAACTTCCGACTCTTTGTTCTTAGCTCCCTATGGCATTCCAAGATATTTGGTAGGTTGGGAAGCTGCCTGGCAACCAAGAATCTCAGCTAAGGATTGCATATTGTCAACTTGATTGATAGGATAGAAGGAACTCTTGTTCCAGTTAACATGTAATCCAGAAATGCCTTTGAAAATAGTGAGAATTGCCCTACGATGCCTGATCTGAATCTCCTCCGCTTCACAAAGAAATAATGAGTCATTTGCATACAGGAGTTGTGTAACCTCCAAAGCATCAACCCTGATTGTCCAAGCACTGAAAGCTTCAATCATCCTTTTCCATTAGCAATCCTCATCATGTGATTTAAGCCTTCTATTGCAAGTAAAAATAGAAAGGGAGATATAGGGTCCGTGTCCCGCTGCCTCAAACCCCTCTGGGACTGTAAAGAACCTTCAGTGCTCCCATTTATGATGAACGAAAAATTAACATTGGATATGTAGAATTTGATCCATTTGTTGCCAAACCCCATACCTTTTAGAATTTTAAGAAGGAATTTCCAATTGACATGACCATAAGCCTTCTCAATATCAAGCTTACACAGGATTTCGGGTGTCTTCTGTTTCACCCTAGAGTCCACTAGCTCATTGGCCAACATAGTTGCATCCAGCTGGCCTTTCAGAGTTACCTTCATCAAAAAAAATAAAAAATAATCTGCCTT
>NW_025868822.1:0-2030 GCF_002878395.1 Capsicum annuum
CTTCTAAATCTTACTATTGTTGCTAACTCTAGATCTTTAGTGGGGTAGTTAGGCTCATGCACCATCAACGGCCTCGATGCATAAAAAATAACTCAACCTTCTGCATCAAAACACAACAAAACCAACACTAGAAGAATCATAATTTATGGTGAATCCCCCACCATAAATAGGAAAAGACAATATAGGAGTTGAAGTGAGATATCACTTGAGCTTCCCAAAGTTCTACTCATACTCCTTAGAATACTAGAAAGGAACCTCCTTTCGAGTCAATCTGTTCATTAGCATTGCAATATTAGAAAAACACTTAATGAATCGCCTGTAGTAATCGGCCAAACCAATAAATCTACAAACCGTAGATGGAGATGTAATCTTGGCATAATCATGAATAGGCTTAGTATTCGCTAGGTCTACCATAATCCATTTCTTAGACACCATATGTCCAAGGAATGTCACCAACTTAAGCCAGAACTCACACATAAAAGAATTTTGTAAAAATCTTATGATCTCTTAAAGTCTAGAGCACAATCTTAAATGCTTCATATGCTCCCTGTACTCCTCGAGTACACAAAGATATAATCAATGAACACAATCATAATGAAATCTAAATAAGGCCTGCATAAAAGATTTATCAAATCCATGAATGTTGTTAGGGAATTAGTCAACCCAAAAGACAAAAGCAAGAACTCATAATGGAGATAACGAGTCCTAAATCCTACCTTTGTGATATCCTAAGCTCGAATGCTCAAGATATGGTAACAAGACCCAAAGTCAATCTTAGATAACATTGTTGCTCCCTGAAACTGGTGAAATAAATAATCATTATACGGCATACGATACTGGTTGTTCACCATCACCTTATTAGGTAGCCTATAATTAATAAACATATATAAGTAACTATTCATCTTATTTACAAATGAGATAAAATAACCTCAAAGCGGCACACTCAATTTAATAAAACCCTTACCTAGAAGATCCTGAAGCTGAGAGTTCAGCTCCTTAAGATCGATAGAAGCCAAATGATATGGTGCCATAGAAATAGGTCGAGTGCCCAACTCAAGATAAATAACAAACTTTATATACAGATCAGGTGGAAGATCATCCAGATCGGTAGAAAAACATCAAGAATCTTATGAACTATTAGAATAGAGTCAAGTGATAGACTCTCCATACTGGTGTCATAAATATAAGTGAGATAAGAATCTCAACCCTTTAAAATAATTAACCTAGCCTAAATATAAGAAATAATCCCCATCGACTTGTGGCTAATAGAACCCTGCCACACATTTAGGGGTATGCTAAGCATGAATAATATGAAGGTCTTGGCATAAAAATCCAAGACCAAATAATAGTACGATAACCATTCCATTTCTAGAATCACATCAAAATCCACCATGTCTATCATAATAAAATCAACTTTAAGTATCAAACTCTAGAACAATCATAATACAAGATCTATAAACTCGATCCACTACTAAAAAACCCATGGGAGTAGATAAACACAACAACACACATAAAGAATCCCAAGGTAACTCTAATCACAAAGCATAATAAGCAAACATATAAGAATAAGTGGATCCAAAATCAAATAAAGCAAATGCCAGCTAATGGTGTACTAAAATAATACTTGTAATAATAATATTTGAAGACTTAGCCTCAGGGATAGAAGGCACAATATACAATTAACCATGCCTACGACCTAGTAGGGGTTTTATCCAATCTCTTATCCTAACTAGTCGAGGAACTCCACGAGTACCCTGGGGACAACGATAATGACCATATATACCATCTCTAGCTGGGGAAGAATTTCCCTAATCAATGAAACACTTGGATAAGAAGGAACCATCACTCCATGTTAAGGAGATCTCTCAAGAAATGGCCTAAGTCCCCATAAAATTAAGATGACATAGGCGCGGTAAAAAATAAAAAGAACTGGCTCACCCAGAATAACCACCATGACTAGAATAACTAAAAGATGAATCCCTCGGAGGCTGATAACTACTTTGTTAAGGAAATCAGCATAACATGACTTG
>NW_025868823.1:0-1115 GCF_002878395.1 Capsicum annuum
AATAATAAGGGGCAAAAAATTTACTTAAATCGGTTGTTTATACGAAGTCAATATATATATATATATATATATATATATATGCCATAGTTAACTGATTTAAATAAGGCAAACAACGTAAATCCTACTGTTTAACGATTATTTACAGAAAATCCCTACAGTATGCATAATTACTGAAAATTTTAGTTTTGGGCCTGTCGAGATACATAATTAGATCCTGATATATCCAACGAAGATACAGTTTTTCCTTTGTAAATATACATAATTATTCATCGATACATTTTTTTCAATTTTGGATCTAACGAGATACAAAATACATCCAATGAAGATACATTTTTTTTTTGTAAAGATACGTAATTATCTCCCGATATATTTTTTTCGATTCTGGGTCTGCCAAGATTCATAAGTAGCTTTCGATACATCCAACAAAGATACATTATTAGTTGAATTTTTTTAATTACTTTGTAAGGATGAGAATTTGTATGATAAATTAAGGTGTATGTTTATGTTATTTTTCCTTTAAATAAAGATAGAAGAAGAGATTAAGTAAAGATGCATAATAGGACTTGTTAGTACCATATAATCAAATGATTTCACATAGATTTTGATAGCCTGTTTCAAATTTGGAAATAAATTGATATTATTTCACAATCTATAATATCCTATGTCCTTATAAAATATGTATCCACTTCATATTCTTTAAAGGTATATTTGCTATTTGGGCTTTTAAAGATCCCAACTTTTTATCATTGAGCTACAAATTAGTTCATTCATGCATATATTAAAACACAAGTATATATTCTTTATACTAATTAAACTGAATTTTATAATGTGATAAGAAGTAGAGAATTTACTGAAATGTGATCCTATAGATCTCCAAACATTAAACATATACCAAGGTTGAACGAACAACATTAGTACCTTTTGCCCTACTAACATAGCATAACTTTACGACATTAATAAAACAACATAAACTAATAAAGATTTGCGACAAAATAAAAGTAGAGAATACTATTTTTGAAAAGCAACATGACGACAAAGTAGAAAAATACTAGCATGATCACTCATTACGAAGTGCTATTGGTCCAGGGCTATCACCGCTTTTTGATCTTGTTGAT
>NW_025868824.1:0-1331 GCF_002878395.1 Capsicum annuum
GAGAAGGTTGGTGGCGGGTGGACGACGGAGATGACCTGGGGCGGCGACGGTTGGTTCACGGAGGAGGTTGGAGAGCAGGGGGGTCTCGTGGCAATGTTGGAGCAGCTTTGGCGTGCTGGTTCATCGCCAGAAAGGGGAAAATGGAGGGAGAGATGGTGATGGAGGCTGAGGGGATGGCGGCGCGGCGCTGGCAGCGGCGAAGACGAACGGCAGGAGGTAGTGGTAGATCTGGTATCGCCGGAGTAGGCGTTCGCGGCGCATATAGAGGGCGGTGGGAAAGCTATTGGAGAAGGGGGTCTCGGTGGCGCTGCTCCGCCGATCAGTGGCGGTAGCCATGGGAAAGAGAGGTTAGATAGATAGAGAAGGAGAGGTGAGAGAGAGAAAGGGCGGCTGTTGTTTGGTTTTGGAATTAAGGTTAGGTTTTTGGATTAAAAAGGAAAGAAAGGTGTATCAGATCTCAGTCGTTGGATCCGTTTAGGATCAACAACTAAGATCTAAAAATTGAAAATTTGGAATTGAGTTTCAAATGGCTAGAATTGTAAGAAATTGGAGAAAATTAAGTTAAAAGGTGAATAAATTTAGGCAAAAAGAATTAAATTAGGTTGTTATTTAAATTAAAATAGGGATAATAGTATATAATAATAATAATTAAATAATACATAACAATATTAAATAATAAGTAATAAATAATAATAATTAAATAATAAATAATTTAATAAAATAAATAATGCTAAATAATGAAAAACTAGATATTGTGTTTGCAAAAATGTGGAGGTGCATAACTACGTGGAAAACAATTTAATAAATATTAATAAAAATTACATAAAATGCTGAATTTGAGTTTAAAAATTATGACAATGATACTAAAAGCTAAGAATAATTTATGCATTTCCTTTAATTATAAATGCGACACGTTAGTATGTACTCAATGTAAGAATAATATTTAAAAATATTGATAATTCAAATTAAATAATTTTGATATAATAATAGCCTAAAAGTGATATTGGGATGTCAAAATTGGGTGTCAACAGAGACGCCACCTAATTTTCAAGAAAAAATAGGAAACCTATTTATTTATTAACAAGTACTCCCTCCGTTTAAAAAGAAATGACTTACTTTCCTTTCTAGTTCGTTTAAAAAGGAATGACCTCTCTCATTTTTTGGCAATACTTTAATTTAAACTTTCCAAATGGCATGTTTATGACACAAGATTAAAGGACATTTTGATACATTTGACACTACTTTAATTTAAGGCTACAAGATTAAAAAATTTTCTTTATTTTCTTAAACTTTGTGCCAAATCAAAGTAGGTAATTCTTTTAGAAACGGAG
>NW_025868825.1:0-1042 GCF_002878395.1 Capsicum annuum
GAGATTTATATGGGTTAAATAAATAACAAGCATAAGCATAATCAACAAGATCGGAACTACAATATTTAGAATAAAATAAGATCATATTGATCCCAAACCCTACTATATGGGAATACACTGGATTTGTTGTTGTTGTTAGTAGGAGAAGAACTATACCTTGCTAACAAACTAACTGAAAAGGCTATAACAGGCCTTGTAGTATTCGCCAGATATATTTTGTCAAGTGACAATAGTCAATATTTTCATATGTGACACCTTCAAGTGTGTGGAGTGCAAATTGAATAAGTTTTCACTTATCAAGATACATCCTTTAATGTTATTTGATAAATATTTCTACGCCAGCATGCTTAAATAAATGTGGAATTCGGATCCTCGTAATCTTTCACAATATTGTGCCAATATTTTATCTAATATATTGATGGTATATCATTTTGTATCGGTTCACAATGCGACATAACATTTTGAGATCTCATCACTTCATTATTTTCAGGTACCTGAACCTCTCATAGGTTTCATGAAGTGTTATTTCGTAGGATCTTCAAGAGCACATTGCCTTCTTATTATGATTATTTGCTCCTTATCCTTTTCAAGGATTATTTTATTTAGAATCGATTGGTCTATCACGCTTCACGCATTCATAGACTTTGCCCTTTTTAGACACAAAATAGGAGCACTTGCAGCTTAAATATGAGATGCTTTTGGCATTTAACTTGAATTATCTTTTGAATGAGGATCTGATGATAATTTCTAACATATTCATAGCTGCTTATAATCTCCCCTTTATGTTAGGAAAACTAACATACATCCTCCATTTTATTTGAGGAATCCATCTTTGTGCATCATGGTATATTCATTAATCGTATACCACACATCAACTATTAGATGGAATAGTTGGTTCATGACCTTGAACCAATTGAGAGGGAAGAAATAGTCATAATTTATTGGTCTATTGCATACAAGTGTATGCAACATATCATATTTCTGACCAACAAATAAAGTTTTGTTCTCATCAGTAATGGTTTAGCTATTTATTGAAGGCATT
>NW_025868826.1:0-2344 GCF_002878395.1 Capsicum annuum
TCAGATTTTTTAGAAATTGATTTTAGAAAGATGCATGTTTATAAAATTCTAAAAATAGGCTTAAGATATGTTAGGAGGTTACCCAAAGAAGGCACGAGTTCAGATAACTCATTACCCAAATTCGTGTTTTATCGATATGGGTTATTATTTCCCCAAGAGGTATTATACGCTGGCCTAGTGCCCTATGACGTATCAGAATCATAAACTCCAACTCTTGTGGTAAACTTGGTTTGGGTTTCCCTGCTGAGTTAATGGCATATTCCATATAGCCCGTGAAATATCAGACTTGTAGGGGTGTACCACCTAACTCAGAAGTAAGACAAAGATTAAACTTGCATTGACAAGATTTTTTTAAGGTCATTGAAATTGCCCATGTATTTTTAACTATTTTATGCATGATGTTTCAAACTTGCTCTCATCTATTTTATATATATATACACACATTATTTTGGATTGCTCTGCATACTAGTAAAAATGTATTAACCCCTTATATCTCAAGATCTGAGGCACAGTCCTGCGGTTCTATCCAATAGTAGATCTGTGTGTGTCAGAAGTTGCAGTTCGTGAGCCTTCTCAATTTTGGCAGGCCTGATTTTCAGATTACATTGCTTCTTTCTTTTTATGGTCTACTGGGGGCTTTGTCCCAATTATGTTTCAAATTTATGATTGATATTGTAATGTTAGAGATTTTGCAGATGGTTGTCACATGTTTAGAATATTTAGAAATTCTTTTTCAAATTGTTCAAGTTATGAGATTGACCATGGTTCGGTCATGTGTTGTTTTACACAAATCTTCTTATATTATATGAATATTTTGCATGATTACTAGATTTAGAAGAGCGTCGGGGCCTCATGGATTGGGATGCATGTTACGGCTAGGGCCCCAGCTCGGGTTGTGACAAACTTGGTATCAAAGCATGGTTCATGGTCCCAGGGTGTCTGCAAAATTGCATCGGGTAAAGTCTTGTTTATGGGTATGTAGCGCACCACACTTATAAGTAGGAGGCTACAAGATGTTTAGGAATGTCTCTCTTTCTTCATGTTCAAGTTTGTGCTATAGAGTCAGAATGTTCTTCTTTCATACTCTAGTTCGTGCTATGGTGTCACCATATGAAAGTAAAGTTATCCTAATTCTTTTCTTACCTTGATGTTCTCAGATATATCTTATTATTGAGGTGATTCAAGTGCAGATGTCTAGAATCTAAATGGTATGATCCTTTCTAATTGAGTCATAAAATATTATAAAATTGTCCAAGGACTTGAGAGGAGTCTGTTAGAGATTCAAGTGTAAACTTTGATCTTCATGAAATCGTGATTTTTAGCCTGAGGTATTTGAGAGTATCCAGTCCCTTTCAAATTCTTGTTGCAGGAATAATGTGTAGAAGAATGATGGAACTATATTTCTATCCGAGTAGTAGTATATGGTAAAGTGTTATGACCTAATGGTAGTAAGTTGGTCCAAAGTTGGTGACATGAAGTCACTAGGTTAGTAGTCAGAGTGAGGGTGACTATTGTACAAATAAGTAGTTTTAGTTATACAACCCTTTGATTTAGTGGTGGTTCTTTCTTTTATGGTGGTTGGAAAATACTGTAGCAAGACCTATAAATTGTACGGTGGTGTGTGGAGAAAGTGTTTGGATTTGATCTTTTTTTATTTATTC
Source organism: Capsicum annuum (assembly GCF_002878395.1). Lineage (NCBI taxonomy): Eukaryota > Viridiplantae > Streptophyta > Magnoliopsida > Solanales > Solanaceae > Capsicum > Capsicum annuum. The sequence continues at coordinate 1,662 of NW_025868826.1, forward strand.
AAAATAGGAAAGAGTCTAGAGTGGATAGTTATGGTGGTTACAGAAATCCCTTATGGTCTATGAATGAAAACGGTTAGATTAGCCAATAAGTATTAAGTATAGACTAATTTTTGTATGTGGAATTTGAAGGTAGTCTAAATGTATGCTTGGGTAAGTAAGTATGATGTGAGAAAATAAAATATGTAGATAAGATCTTATTGGATCATAATATGAGATTAAAGTTTACCATGTCTATTATGTGACTTTACCCCCTTGAATTTCTTTTCTTTAGTGGTTGTAAACTAGTACTTCATATGAGAAGAGATGTAGTGAATTTTAAGTTGTAATAGTGATGTCATGAAGGGATTGCATTTGTAGGTAGTAGTTAAATGAAATGAGTATTTTGAGTTGATTTCCCAATTTAATGGACCAGTATAATATGTTCCATACTTCACCGGTGGTACATGATCGTTGCTAGACTATTGGCTTGAACTTTAGATGTAGAATGTGGTGGTAAGAGTAGTAGCTTAAGGTTAATGATGTATGTTTTGTGGGAATGAATTAGTAGGCTTGATGTGATTTATGAAAGAGCTTAGGTTGATTATTTGTGAAAAGTTAAGTGGTAATTGTGAGTTATATGTGTATATGAGGACTAGTGTTAAAATGATGAATTATGGGTGAGTCACTAAGTAGATAAGGGCATA
>NW_025868827.1:0-6174 GCF_002878395.1 Capsicum annuum
TATAACAATATTTAAACTTATAAAGATGTAAAGGCGACCCAATTTATCTCAAAAAAGACACACCTCATCAAAAGAATGAAAGATCCCAAATAAAGATGGTTGTACAACAAAAAAAGATGGAATCAAAGCTCATAAAAGACAGATCTGACGGTTAAAATGAAGAAGAAGAAAGATCAGGCTCATATGAAATACAGACTAAAAAATGAGGATTGAAGATACTTACCAAGTTCATCTAAGTTGAAGTTAAACGAAGTCCTTTCGAATCTACGGATTGTGGTGAGTTTTCATAAACAAAGGACAAGATTTGAAGTCTATAATGGCTCTGATACCGAGAGAGAATAGATCTTGAAAGAATAAGGAGAGAAACAACTTTTCAACAATGGTGGGTCAATGAATATAGAGGAAAACCCAGCCTTATAAAGCCCTAAAAAATTATTCTACAACTTAGTAATAAACTCATTGTTTAGCGGTGGTGTTAGAAACAAACTCTAATATTTGGGTTAAAATAAAAATGTATTGGGTCATTTTGGTTGTTAACTTTGATCCTTACGTGGAATTTAATTAAACTGTTGATTTTAGCTCAACTTAAGGGCTAAATTTGGTTTCCTTTTGGGCTCTTTTGGACGCAATTTTGGATCTCTTCAAAACTAAATTTTAGTCCCTAATATTTCTATTCTTAGACTTTAACTTGGGCCTCCAAATAGCTATCGCATTTTAACAATTCATTTTTCTTGGACTTGAACTCTTCTTCCCCAAAAGAACACCTTTCAATTGGCTATTGTTGTGTAATCGATAAGTCACGAGTTTAACCAAGCAATTATTAGGTCATGAGTTCAACCGAGCATTACTAATGATGTTAGCATTAGAATAGAATATCTACATCGTATCACTTACAATATCATTCTTTCTCTAATTCTGCTGGGTCTCCCTTTTTTTTTTTACTTTGGAAAAACATCAGATAAATTAAAACAATAATTAAACTATCACTCACTGAGCGAAACTTAGCAAATATTATTCATGCTTTCATGAAAGATGAAGAGTCATGACTTGTAGGTAGCAAGTTCAAACAATTACTTACTAGCTCACGAATTTAAACAAGCAATTATTAGATGTCAAATTCAAGCAAGTAATTACTAGGTCACAAATTCCAATAAAGTAATAACAAAGTTATATCACTAGCCGAATGGAAATGGCAAATCTTATTTAGGATTTTATGTGAGCAATTACTTGCTAACAAACCCGGAAATACAATTACTGAGACACAATTCAAGCACAATAATTATACGATCATGAGTTCAAGTAATTTACTAATACAATTTATATTAGTGTAAACTATCTGCATCACTCCCGTTCGAGTATCTCCTTTTCTCAAATCCTAATGAATGTCTTAAATACATATAATTTTACAAAGATCCACTGATTCAAAAACTCAACAATAATAGTAACTGATTATTTTTTAATATAATCTTTCCATATAATATAAACAATCTATTTTACATCGTGCATAGTTTTTCTGTGCAAAATTTAAGGTGACGAATTATAAAATATAAACTTATCAATTAAATTTTACCTTTTTATTAAAAAAATAATCACATTTGAAATTCTATTTTTTGGAAAATTTAAATTAGTTCTAAAATTAATTAAAAAATTGGGCAAGTTTATGTCAATGGGTCTATGGTATTTCTTGTTTTCCTTTTCCACCTTCACTTTACCAATAATAAGCATTTCTCAATCATGTCTTGAAAAAGTCTTTGATAGGCTGGAATGATCCTTCATTAGGCAAGCCCTAATTTTTTTCAATTTTCCTCTAGGCTCTGCAAACTTATCATGTCCTGCATCTCCACATCATCTATTTACATCCTTATCAATGGGGGCTACACATCTAGTTTCAAGCCTTCCAGGGGAATAAGAAAGGGTGATCCCCTATGTTCTTACATTTTCAACCTTTGTATGGAGCTTCTATCTAGAAGGATTAATCATAAAGTGGACACTCTTCAGTGGAATCCCATTCAGATTAACCGTAGAGGCCGAAAAATCTCTCATCTTTTCTTCGTGAATGACCTTACCCTATTTGCTAAAGATGACATTCTCAATTATACTACCATTTCTAGAACTCTTTCCATCTTCAACACTCACTCCGGCCAAAAATTTAATTTGGCCAAATCTAAGGTAGTTTTCTCCTCCAACTGCCACACCTCTACTAAGGATCATCTCTCATCTTCTCTTGGCATTAAGGCCAACAACTCTTTTGGGAAGTACTTGGGCTTTCCCATTTTCCATGGCCCTCATAAAATCAATGACTTCTAATTCATTCTAAATAATTTAAGTACCAAATTAGCTGATTGGAAAGTTAAATTCCTAAACATGGCCGGTAGGACCACTCTTGCCAAGGCTATTCTGGGAAGTATCCCCAACCATGACATGCAGTATATCCTTCTTCAGATTCATAACCTTATTTATAAGGCCTAAAGAAACTTCATCTGGGGCACTAATGACTAAAAAAAAAAATGCACATGGTTAGGTGGGACACTATCACCCAACCCAAACACTTGGGTGGTCTTGGGATGCAAAAAACTAGTATCAAGAATGACACTTTACTTTGAATTTTAGCCTGGAGACTACATCTAATCCCTATACCTTATGGGCTAGAGTTCTTACCCAAAGAACACACCTAACATCGGAAGACACATTTCCTCCCATTCTAGAATCTGGAGGAATGTTCATAGAGCCTGGAACCTCTGTCATAATTTTTCCCAATGTTTTGTTTATCATTGCCAAAAATTTAATATTTGGAGAGATAGATGGGTCCCTAATCACCCTCCTTTATTCTTCATTATTCAAGGACCACTTCCCAAACCCTGTCCCTCCTTGCAACTTTCTTCCTTTTGGCAAAATGAAGTCTGAAATCTTGATTTCCTCCTTTTTGACATTTCCAACACAATTAAATTTGACATCCAAAACTCTTTCCTGCCTAACTATAAAAGTCAATCTGACACTCCTCTCTGGCTTCCCACCGGGAACAGAGTCTTCTCTTGTAAAATTATCTACCATCACTTATTCTATCAAAGGCAGTACTCAAGTCATAGCTACCATCAGCTAGGTTGGATTTTGAAACTGCAGATTCCTTATAAAATCAAGTTCTTTCTTTGGCTCCTCTACCATGACAACCTTCCCACCAATTCTACTTTGGACTATAAGGGTTTAACATTCTTTCTTACTGTCATAATTGCAACCATCAGCTGGGAGATGTTCCTCACCTCTTCTTCAATTGTCTTCATGTTGTTTCCTTCTGGAAAGACTTCATTCAAGGTTATAAAGGAGACAAAGACATTCCCCCCAAATTTTCCACCCTTCTGGATGGAATAACACTTGGAAGGTTTTTAAGGATTCTAGTTATGACAACCTTTGAGATAGGGCAACCTTACTTCCATTTTTTTATTGGACTATCTAGAAGAATAGGAATTCTAATGGGTTTAATAACCTTACTTCCATTTTTTCATTGGATCATTGGGCAGTCTTACAAAATTGCCTACTCGGAATTCTTTCATCTAAAAACTCACCCAACCCCTAAGCTCATTAGCACTATAGAAGTCAACTGGATTTTCCCCAGGCACTTTTATAATCTCAACACAGATGGGTCTAGTTTTGGAAATCCTAGTAGGGGTGGCATAGGAGGTATTATGAGGAACTCTAATGGTGACTATATCTTGGGCTTCTCTCAGTGTTTTTTGCATGCCACTAATAATTTTATGGAACTTGTTTAATGCATGAAACTAACAATTTTATAGAACTTCTAGCTCTTAGAAAAGGCCTGCAGCTAGTTTTGAAGTATAATCTCAACCCCATTGTTATAAACATTGACTCTGAAGACGTGATGCATTTGCTTAAAAATGTAAAATCCACTCTTTAACCTTTACATTCATGATTGCAGGTTGATGCTAAGAAGGCTAAGCAGACCCCTTGTAAAACATAGCTACAGGGAACAGAACAAAGTAGCGAATGTTCTGGCAAAGGAAGGTGCAAAAAATGACTTTGTGGAAAACTAAAAGATTTTTGTTGCTCCTTTCCCCCACCCCCACCCCCTTGTAGACCATACAATATGGGATGATATGCAAGGGAAAAGTTTCTGTAGGACAATTTCTAACCTGCAAATGCTTGGCTACACAATCTTCAAAAACATAATATTACTATTTAAAATACTATCCATATTCAGCAACTATGTGCATGCCTCACTCTTCTAATCTGATTTTTTTCATCAATCAACCCATTCCCGGTCTCTTCTCTTTCTCTTTTTAGTATTTTTTTCATGACAGATTCAGAATTTAAAGTTGTGAATTTCAAATTTTAATTCTATTCTGAGTTAGTTTAATATTATAATTAAAAAACACTAGGTGGTTATTACCATCTGTTATAGTTTTGGTGGATGGTAACTATTGATAGTGGGAGGTGAAAGACATTCAGTGGAATAAGTCAAAATGCACGTAAGCTGGCACAACATGCAGTTATAATAATAATAATAATAATAATAATAATAATAATAATAATAAAAATAACAATAATAATAATAATAACACTAATAATAATAATAGTAATAATAATAATAATAATAATAATAATAATAATAATAATAATAATAATAATAATAGTCCCTTCCATTCAAAGTTTTGACGTATCTTTTTAATTCATTTTTTCTTTTTAGCAACTTTCTAATTTCAATTTCTCATATGACATGTTTAAAGATATTTTTGTACATTTGACATGTCTATTACAAAATTCAGAAATCTTCTTAATTTACTTAAACTTAGTGTCAAATCATCGATTTGAAACGAAGGGAGGAATAATTTAGTGACAGATATAAGATATAGGTTAAAGTTATTAAGTTCTCTCCAACTCATCATATCTTTCTCATTTACTTAGTTGTTCTATGTATCTTGTTATTTCGTTGCCGTTATTTTTTTCTTTTAATTTTGTTTTGATTACATCTTTTTTTAGTCAATGTATATTCAAAAAGACCTATCTATCCTACAAAGATAGGACTAAGATCTGTCAACGTCGTAACCTCCTTTAGTTACTTATGAGATTACACCACATATGTTACTGTTGATTTAATTATTATTTTTTACTATGTATATCATTTGGCTATTAACCTCCTTTGTCTCTTGAATTGTCTAAATTTAGAATCAAAATACAATGCCTTTTAGATATAATTTAAGTTGAATCCAACTATCTTTGTCACAGAGTATTAGATTCAGTTGAACTCGTTACTTTTATTCTTTGTCGGTCTACACATGGTTAAGTTCAATCTATTATATCTGTCAAATGTATTTGATTCAATTGAACCAGTTACATTTATTCTTCTTCATCCTACTTATACTTTGAGTTGAGTCTACTGTCTTTGTCAAAAGTATAAGATTCAGTTGAATTCGTTACTTTCATTCTCCGTCTACCTACACATAGTTTGAGTTGATTTGTCTGACTGTCAAAAGTAGTCTCTCTTTCAAAAGTATTAGGTTCAATTGAACTTATTAACTTTTATTCTTCATCCGCCTACTTAAATTTTAAGTTTTTTTTGTTGTCTTTGTCAAAAGTATTAGATTCAATTGAACTCGACCTTTTTTATTCTTCATCCACCTTTTCATATTTTGAGTTGAATCTGTTGTCTCTATCAAATGTATTAGGTCTAGTTGAATCCATTACTTTTATTTTCTGTCTGCCTACACATGAATCTTTTTGTCAAAAGTATTATATTCGATTAAATGTTATTTTTATTCTTAGTCCTCCTACTTATAGTTTTCATGAATTTGTTGTCTCTATCAAAAGTATTAAATTCATTTGAATTCGTTAATTTTGTTGTTCATTCGCCTAGACATAGTTTGAGTTGAGCCTGCCGCCTCTCCAAATTTATAAATTCAGTTGAACTCATTATATTTATTCTTTGTCCGCCTACACATTGTTATAGTTGGTTTTGTTGTCGTATGTTGTTGTATTATATTCAGTTGAACTCATTATTTTTATTCTCCGTTTGCCTGCACATAGTTTGAGTTGATTCTATTGCCTCTAACAAATGTATAGATTCAGTTGAACTCATTACTTTTATTCTTCGTCCACCTACACATTTTTTGAGTTGATTTTGTTGTCATATGTTGTCGTATTAGATTCAGTTGAACTCATTAC
>NW_025868828.1:0-1092 GCF_002878395.1 Capsicum annuum
TTATAATATGAAGAAAGAACTTGTTTCGATCATAAATAAAGAAATAATACTATGAAACAATAAATTATTATATATATAAATTACTAATATGTATTTGATGAGAAGAACTACAATTATAATATGATGAAAGAACTTGTTTTGATCATAAACAAAGAAAATAATACTACAAAATAATAAATATTTTTCATATTTCGAAAAACTTTTGGGATCTCTAATGGTAGAATTATATAGATAGAAGGGAAGATGCAAAGTGTAGAGTTAACATTAGTTAATGATATTTCACAATTAACATGGCCTAATAAAAAGAAGAGTTACAATCATTCATTATAATTCAGTGGCCAATTCTGCTGCAGCTAAAATTCAGGACATCACCCGAATGAACCCTCCCTCTTTTACTAGGTCGAACTTAGTTGAGGACCCACAAAAATTTACTGATTAGGTGCAGAAGGTTACAGACATTATGGGGGGACTGCTAGTGAGAGTGTTGAGTTAGCCGCATATCAGTTACAGGATTTGGCTCACTCGTGGTTCAAATAGTGGAAAACAGAGAGGGCCGCAGATGCTGGGCCCATAGAATAGGAGGAGTTTGCTATTGCTTTTATGGATATGTTCTTACCACTAGAGTTGAGGAAAGCGAAGGTTTTAGAGTTTATAAATCTGAAGTAGGGCAACATGACATTACAAGAGTATTCTCTCAAGTTTACTCAGTTAGCCAGATATACCCCTCATGTGGTAAAAAATAACAGATCTAGACATTTTATCACTGATCACAAGCAAGAAGTTGAATCTCAGCATTGTTATGAGATGATTTTAAAATATAATTTTACTTTGAAGAAATATCAAACATTGTTAATTACGTACCCCACCTTGAAAGTATCAAGGGTACCATGATGTATTGATTGGTGTCTTAATTTTGTCTATGAAATATCTACTTATTGTAGCTGATCCTACATAATTTGTATCTTCACTGCAGTCAAAGTATTATAATTTCAAAAACATATCAATTAATTACTTATTAATTAGTATGTACTTTCTTCCTTTCAACTTATGTGAATATATTATTCTATTTGATGGGAAACAATATATTTAAAA
>NW_025868829.1:0-1116 GCF_002878395.1 Capsicum annuum
TAAGAATTGAAGAGCCTAGTTCGAGCAAACCTGCATCTCAGAGAGAAGAGAGCCACAAGTTGTTTCCATATGCAAAGGCTTCTCACTTTGGCAGTTATGCATGTTGAAGCATTAACACCTTCAGAAAGAGAAACACTATAAAACTAGCTAAACGCAGTCCAGAAGCACCGAGATTGAATTTATATGACCTACATAGGAAAACCCAGCTAAATTTAGAATAAAATGTTGCAGTATTTTCTATTTGGCACCCTCCAACCTTAAAAAAGAAACAAGTACAAATACTTCTAACAACTAAAGAGTGAACCTTTTTTCCTTGTTACAAAAGTTATGATAATAAGAAAACTCTTAATACATAAATTATTTGGAAATCAAAACTAACTCAGTGAACCCTAAATTCCATTTTCGTTACTTACAACTCTTAATCCCATAACAATCCCAAGAAAACCCTCTTATTCTACTTCCAGTTTTATCTGTGAACATCCAAGGCTGCAATTTACTCAAGAACGAAAAAACCCTACACTTGGGAACAATTTACTTAAGAACAAACCTCAAGTTGCCAATCGATCCAAGCCCTCAAGTATCGACCCAGCTAAGTTTTTTGTAGAACAAAAACTTTCTCAATTGAAGTGGGGGAACCGCTGCAATACACTCCAAATGCCTTCCTCATTCCTCGTTCAACAACAACACAAGTCTGCCATACCAAGAAACGTTTTACGCATTAATATATAGTTAAACGCAAATATAGTTCAATTAGTATAAATCGGGTTTCAATCGTAAGGGCATTTATCTAATCACGACTATATGAACCACCATACAATTGATAGTCTAGAGACATGTAGAACTTTGGCTCGTATACAACAAACATATTCCAGTCCATAAACAGGAAACAGAAATTAACAACCAATAGAGATGAAAAGCTGCAAAATATCTAGGACACGACTTAACAGTTTGTCGGCTAACGTTTTTGTTACTTACACACAAACAAAACAAAAAGGAATTTCAGACGAGAAGCATTATTGAAGTACCTCGCGAGGAACAATTCACTCCAATAATTTACTAGGTATAGAAGCCCTGATTATGGTCCAGGTATGCAGGACAGCCATCGGAAAAATCACT
>NW_025868830.1:0-1294 GCF_002878395.1 Capsicum annuum
AAGTAAATTCCCATTCTTCAGGAGCTTCCTGAACAGAAAGTAAAATCACATTTTTCAGGAGGGTCCTGAAAATACAGTAACATCCCATTTTTCAGGAGGGTCCTGACCAAGAAGTAGAATCCCATTTTTCAGGAGGGTCCTGAACATACGGTAAAATCTCGTTTTTTAGGAGGGTCCTGAACATAAAGTAACTTCCCATTTTCCATGAGGGTCCTAAACATAGAGTAAAATCCCATTTTCTAAGAGGGTCCTGAACATAAGGTAAAATCCCATTTTTTCAGGAGGGTCCTGAACATAAAGTAACATCCCATTTTTTCAGGAGGGTCCTGAACATAAAGTAACATCCCATTTTTCAGGAGGGTCCTGAACAAAAAGTAAAATTCCTATTTTTCAGGTGGGTCCTAAACTGAAAGTAAATTCCCATTCTTCAGGAGGGTCCTAAACAGAATGTCAAATCCCATTTTTCAGGAGGGTCCTGAACAGAAAGTAAAATTCCCATTTTCTAGGAACTGAAAATAAATTCGCATTCTTCAGGAGGGTCTTGAACAGAAAGTAAAATCCCATTTTTCAGGAGGGTCCTGAACAGAAGGTAAAGTTCTATTTTTCAGGAGGGTCTCGACCATGAAGTAGAATCTCATTTTTCAGGAGGATCCTGAATATAAGGTAAAATCTTATTTTTCAGGAGGATCCTAAAAATATAGAAACATCCCATTTTCCATGAGGGTCCTAAACATAGAGTAAAATCCCATTTTTCCAGGAGGGTCCTAAACATAAAGTGAAATCCCATTTTTCAGGAGGGTCCTGAACATAAAGTAAAATCCCATTTTTCAGGAGGGTCCTGAACATAAAATAAAATCTCATTTTTCAAGAGGGTCTTGAACATATGGGTAAAATCCCGTTTTTTCAGGAGGGTCCTGAACATAAAGTAACATCCCATTTTTTAGGAGGGTCCTGAACAGAAAGTAAAATTTCATTTTTCAGGAGGGTCCTGAACTGAAAGTAAATTTTCATTCTTCAGGAGGGTCCTGAATAGAAAGTAAAATCTCATTTTTCAGGAGGGTCCTGAACAGAAGGTAAAGACCCATTTTTCAGGAGGGTCTTGAGCATGAAGCAGAATTCCATTTTTCAGTAGGGTCCTGAACATAAGGTAATATCCCGTTTTTCAGGAGGGTCCTGAACATAAAGTAACATCCCATTTTCCATGAGGGTTCTAAACATAGAGTAAAATTCCATTTTTCAGGAGGGTCGTGAACATAACATAAAATCTCATTTTTCAGATAGGTCCTGAACATAA
>NW_025868831.1:0-3435 GCF_002878395.1 Capsicum annuum
TTATTTTTAACAATGATGAAAAACGTGATTTTCTTGATATGGAATAATTAACCCCCTTTTTAGCCTAGATTTCTATCTAAATTATTAATTAGAAGCTTTCTACATCTTTTAAGAGAAATCATTTGAGAACAATAAGGTTACATATTTTTTAGGAGTTATCTTTGATAATTTTCGAAAAGTGGGTGAATCCTTTTAAAAGTTTTCTAATATTTTCTTATAAATAATTAGTGTGTCTTATTTTAATAAGTTGCATATAATTCTTAATACCTTATTTATATCTTTCTTAACAACTTTGATTTCCTTATCTAACCTAAGTTTGGTCGGTTAACCGTAGTTAGCAGATCCTTTAGGGTGTCTAATCCCTTCCCTTTAGGGTAATTAGAATCCTTACCTAGAATCACTTTAAGTTAAGTAGATCTTAAAATGAAGTGTTTATTTTCTTCTAATCACTTAGTTTATAATAGGTTTCCTAATTCATCGTAGAAATAATTAGGTGTGACTTCCTTACATTTATTTAGAAGTTTTTTCAATATGTTGTACCTTAATTTGACCCATGTTAAAATGGGATATAAAAATTTACCAAGTAGTTTGCAACTATGAATGCAGATAAGGTGAATGTAGTGGGCACATAAGGTAAATGTATTAGACATGATGAGTCAGACTCTAAGGAGGAAGTTAAGTACTTGGAAAGAGAGATGACGGGTTTTCGAGCCAAGGGCTAAAGGTCCTATAGGATAATTGTAACTCAAGGCAACAAAATCAAGGTCGAAACTATTATGGGGATAGGTATAGAGATAAAAGTAGAGAGGAGGATGAAGAATGAAGGTGAAAGGGTGATTATAAGGATAAGAGTGGTGTTTATGCTCTATCGAGAAATTGTGATACTGATTCGAGAATGGAAGCATTATTTTTGAAGTTGGTTAAGGGTTCTGAGAAAGAATAGAGTAGCCTTAAGGAAATTAAGGTAGATATTTTGGGATTGAGCCAGAAAGTAGAATCATATGATACCACGATTAAGCAATTAGAGTAGCAGTTTGATCAAATACTGGCTACCTTGAATCAATGTCAATGGACCACCCTTCCCAGAACCCTAAAAATTGTAGTCACTATCTAGACATCACCATTCAAAGAGGTAAGGCTGCTATTCATCCTCCTATGTTTGTAGATTATAAGAGAAGGGATGATACTGCTGAAGTCAATGATGCATCTAAAGCTGAAAATGACAAGCTAGTGACTAATGGTGAGACATCATAGAAATCGACATGTATAGAGAAACGAGTTGAGAAAGATAAAGAAAGGGGTAAGAAGGTTGGAATTGACAAGTATAGAGAAACGATCTGTGAATGATAAAGAAAGAGGTAAGGAGGTTAAACCAATCTTGAATCCTATTCCATAACCTCCACCAACTCTTTCTTAAAGGTTGAAGAAAAAAAGGAATGAAGGAAAATATGAAAAATTCAGGTCGATGTTGATGGAATTGTCTGTAAATATACCTCTTCTAAAATCTTTGGAGAAAATTCCACGTTATGTAAAGTTCATGAAGGATTTAGTGACTAAGAAGTAGATGGTAAATTTTGAGCTTGCTTATAATATGAACCACTGTATTGCTATTGCTTCCAGATCTTTGGTTGAGAGAAAAAAGTATCCCAGAGTTATTACTATTGTTTTCAATATTGAGTTCCTGAATTTAGCATGAGCATTATATGACTTTGGAGCTAGTATCAAGATAACATTGCTAGTCTTGTACAAGTAGTTGGGGTTGGGTCACCTTAGTTGACATCTATGATACTATTGATTGTTGTTAGTACTGTTAAAAATCCAATTGGTATATTGTGTGATTTTTTGGTAAAGGTTACTTCTTTAATATTCCCAATTGATTTTGTGATTTTAGACTATGAGATGGGTTTTGAGATCCCTATTATCTTGGCAAGAGTTCTTCACCACAGGTAGGGCATTATTTGACATAGAGATGGGACATATGAAATTCGAGCTCAATGATGAATAGGTTACTTTCAATATGGGTTAGTTGATGCAACATCCAAAAGGTTTGTGGGTGGTGCCTATGACAGACACTACGGATAAAGATACATTGATTGCACCCATTGAGGAGAGATTTTGTCACGACCCGAACCGAGGCCCTGGCCGTGACGAGCATTCCCGAACCCGAAGGCCCAGAACGCCCTCTGTCTATCTGGTAATCATGCACATAATTCATACGATCAAAGTAATAAGGAATAGACACAATAATATGGAAACATGGTCAACAATTTAAAACATTTAAAGGCCTGAAAACCTGCATAACAATATTTAAAAAACATATGCAACAGTCTGCGAAATCTCTACTGACATACTATCTGAATAACTTGGACAAGGCCCCCAGCAGACTAAAAGCCATACTGAAATAAATAACTTAATGACTAGGCCTTCCGAAGCAAAGAAGGCTCACTAACTGAACTCTGAGAAAACCCTGTCTGTAGACTCTACTGATGATCTGGACACCTAGACTGCGCCTCAGTACCTAGGAGGAAGGGGAGTCAGCAAAGTTCTACTGGCATGTGAAGCAATCCAAAATAGAGTAATTGAATATATATATATATATATATATATAATACGTGAGAGCAAATGTTCATCAAACATTATACATAAAATAGTTTCTGAAAAACACATGGGCACCTTCTGAAAACATGTAACCTATCTGTAAATCTCAAACTCTAATCTGTGTATTACTTCTGAGTTAGGTGGTATCCCCTATAGGTCTGATATTACACGGGAGATACGGAATCCGCCATTGACTCGGCGGGGAAGCGTCCAACCTAAGTATGCCTCAAGGATTAGAGTTTCTGAATCTGATATGCCGCACGATACTTAAGTCGGCGTATAATAATATACCCGGGTTGGCAAACCACAGTTTTAGGGAATGAGTTACTTGAACTCAATCCCTTTTCAGGGAACCACCTAACATCTCTGCATCCCCATTTTTAACCTTTTTCTATACATGTAACATTCTGAATGTCTAAAATCATGATAGTTTGAAATGTCTATTAGTCCAAGTCTGATATGACATTGGTCTGAATTGGTATCGTCATACCAAGACTTGCAAGTCATGATTTTTGAGCCATAATAAGTTAAGCTAAATCTTTCATTTAAAGCATAATTTAAACCACCAAAAACATACAATTGATATAGAAGATTTTGTGTTTCGAAACTCAAGTCAAAATCATGCAAAAACTTCATCAACATATGGTGGTCTAGTGCCTTTAGCAAATCCATGCACTCTTTCATTACATGCATTATGAACATTAAACATTCATGCTAGATTCCCTCTTTAGTGATTTAAAACCACCTTAAAATCATAACAAGTGTTGAATCATTTCATATAGTGTTTTTCAGGGATGCATTACAAAACAATTCATATGCTATGAGAAATCTGAAAAA
>NW_025868832.1:0-7499 GCF_002878395.1 Capsicum annuum
GTTACCTTCATCAAAAAAAATAAAAAATAATCTGCCTTCCTTTCAGAAAGGCCAGCTGGTGTTCATCTACCAATTTCCCCATGACAATTTTTCAGCCTTTAAGTGATTAGTTTAGAAATGATTTTGTACACTCCTCTTATCAAGCTAATAGGTCTGAAACCTTTTAGCTCCTCTGTTCCTGGCTTCTTTACGGTTAATGCTACAAAGGTGACATTAAAGGATTCTCAAAGAATTCATTATGATGAAAGTTCTGGACAGTCTGCATCAGGTCTTCTCTCAATATTTTTTGACAATAGGTCTTCTCTCAATATTTCCCAGACATGTTTTGAAGAAATTCATGGTAAAACCATCTGGGCCTGGAGCTTCATCTCCATCATACAGCTTAACAATTTGTAGTACTTCTGCTTCTGTAAAAAGGGCACTCTAACCTTTCTTGTTCCTCTAAGGAAACTTTTGGATAGCCCAAAAGCTCAAAAGGTCTCCATATCTCTGATTATGTATATAAATCTTTGTAAAAGTCTATCATGGCCACCTTAATCTCTGTAGGGTCCTGACCTTCCTCGCCCCTTACCACCTGTCTACCAATAGTATTGGTATCTTTTGTGTGCTGTTGCTATTCTTTGGAAAAATTTAGTATTGTTATCTTCCTGTTTCAACCATAGCACTCTTAGTTTTTGCCTCCAACTAGCCTCCTCATTCATTGGCCAGTACATCCAGCTCCACTAATATTGTTGCTCTTACCATAATTTCATTTTCAGTCAGGGCAATGACTGACTGCTCCCATACGTCCAAAGCAGTCCTTACCAGCTGTTTTGCAGATATCCTCACCAAGTCTCTCAGTGGTCCTCGTATTAATTACATCTATAACAAGCTCGATACATATGACTTATATGCACGAGCTTGAGGGGGAGTATTAGAATTGGGTAGGAACAAGAATAGTATATAGATGCCTACTTGGAAAAAGATTGTAATATAGAGTCCTACTACAAAAAGGATTGGAATGTAGTGTATATAAATAGGGTCTCACCGAAATAATGTAGACACAACAATTTAATAATATCCTTCTTTTATATTTCTCACAACTTCATTTTTTCCAATCCCCCCGCTTTTAGGTGTCGTGCAAGATTTCCCTTGGCCCTTTTTGTCCAGTGCAGCCTTTCTCTCATCAATCTTCATGAGAAGTGCTAGAGTCTCCTTACAAATGTGGGAACTGACCCAATTCGATACCTATATCGCGGTTTCCTCTTGGTTAGACAGACTTTGTGTGGATACAGGTTCAACATCATTAGTTTGTTGTAACTGCATGTTTTTTTCCTATTTTCTGCCTCAAAAGTATTTTCATCTGTGTCTTTTCTTTCTGAGAATGTGGGAGAATCAACATTCACATCAATTCTGTTAATCTTTGTGCTTTGCTCTTTCAGCATATAGGACTCTTTGTTGTTTGTGGTGTTTGCAATCTTCTTGAAGTTTCCAGTTTCTGTTGCAGATGATTCCTAGTCTTAAGAGCTTCCACTAAATTAGAAGCCAAAGCTTAAAGGTCGTTCAACTTATTAGAAGGGTTTTAAGAGCTTCAATATTTAGTGTTTCTATCTCCTCCTTTCAGCCACAAGCACCTTGATTTTTGTCTCCAAGAAGTTTCTTCATCCTTAGCTAACCTCGGGATCTCTAGTTATAGCTGCATTAAATTGCTCTTCTCCTCTTGAGTTTTCACTCTTCCTTCTATTGACTGTTCCAGAATCAATTGCCACTCCATGACTTTGTTAGTTCTAGTACTTTGTTTGCCAAAGACCTCCAGATTCCAAGTCACTAGATCTTTCTTCAATAATTTCAGCTTTTGAGAAACAAATAAATCAGGTGTGCCATTAGCCACATAACCTTGCCACCACTGTTGGACCATGTCATGAAACCTGTCTTGATGAAACCATATGTTCTCGAACTTGAAGTAAGAAGGATCATTAGACCAATCACCACTCTCAAGTGCAACAGGTCTATGATCAAGAAGAACTTTGGGTAAAGCTAACAGATTCACAGAGCCAAAAAGATCATTTTATTCAGAGTGTATCAAAAATCTATCAATCCTGAATGTCTGCACTGAGATTCACCTCTGGACCATGCGTAAAAAGTTCCCTTGAAGGAAGATCAACTAAACCCAGGTCCTGAATAAAATCAGAGAAGCTTTCGGTGTCCCTTGACCTCCTAAAACCGTTAAATCATTCATTCTCGAATCTGTAGACGTTATAGTTGCGGTCGCCTCCAACAACCCAATTTTCATTCCAAAGTCCCCTTATGGCAGCCAACTCATTCCAACGATCGACCCTTTTCCAGTTTGAGTGAGGTCCATACACCCCTGTGAAGCAAAATCTAAAATACCAGTGCTCTTCAAACATTGATGTTGGAGTAGGTTGTCCCTGATAAGATCAGTACAAGTTCATTGCCTTTTGTCCCATAAAATAATAATGCCTCCCATGCTACCGCTGGCCTTTAATTCGACCCAATCAACCCATTTGATCCCCATAATTGTCTTGCAATAGCTACAGAGCAGTTTTCAGTTTTCGTCTCCTGAAGGTACAAAGTATCCGGCTTCCACTTCTGTAATTTTGTTTTAATGGTGTTTCTCTTGCTCGTGCCACTGAACCCCCTTATGTTTCAACTAATAATCTTGGGTTTCATTCAGAGAAGGCCTTATGGAACCTGCCTTTATCAGACCCTTCACCTCTATCGTAATTGACAGTACAAGTCAGCTTCTTTGCAACAATTTTACCCTTGTTCTTTGACTTTTTTCCCACTTCCCTTCCATTTCTGCTGCTGTAACTGTGACCGTCTTTTTTGCTCCATTCTCAGGATCATATCGAGTATCTCATGTTCAAACCCTGCCGAGTTAATACCAAATGCCTTGCATGCTTTTGTCATCACAATCTTGGTCCAATGAAAGGTTTCAATAATAGTGGGAGACTGAATTGACTATAGTATTATCTCCATGCCAGGGTAGCTACAAAGTATCGCTACTGAGAGGAGAGGAGAATTCAGACCTCAGAGACCCAAGAGTGGAGGGGTCATGAAGTGAGGGAAGGGTTAGGAATGAAAGAGATTGCAAGCAGTCAGCTTCTGCCATCAACTGCGTGGTTCATAGAGAAAGCAACCTCAAGAGAGGCTTCCAATATTGTACCCATCATTGAAGCGTGCTTCAAACTGCCTTTATACTATTCTGATACCAAAAGTTTAGTTTTCAAATGCGCAAATTAATTTTCAAAAAATATGTACAAATTAATTTTCAAAACGCTCAAATGTTCTCGCATGTCTCTGCCTCCGTCCCATTCCCTTTGTCTGGCTTTTGCATCTCCTTGACATATTCTTATCAAATTGTTATCATTCCTTGGTCTCCAATGGTTTACAGTAGTAGTTAGTTGCAGTAGACTAGTAATTATTCACAACAGACTAGTAGTTATCTCTTTGTAGTAGTTATTTGCAGTTTCTACTAGTTATTTCTTAGTAGTTTGCAGTTTCTCATTTAGTAATCTTAGGAAGTCATGTCCTAGTCTCTAGGGTAGTTATCTTATTAGTATTGTATTTAAACTCCAGGTTTATTCAAAGAAAGATGAGCAAAAAGTTTTTTAAGTTTTTGAGTAATTCAAGCTCAAGAGATTGCAGGTTCTCTCTTAACGAACCAGCACCATAGGTTGTAGAAAGAACACTTCAGATTTCATAATTCAGCGTCCAATAACTAGATCCATATAAGGGGATCATAACAACTTGGTATCAGATTCGGGAGTTATGAGAGATCTAATCCAGCAACAATTGGCACAATTGTTGACTTTGTTCCAAGAAGAACGTGCAACGAATTTAGCATAGCAGGAAGCCATAAATGCTCGCTTGGATACACTCATGAAGGATTTAGCAAATTCAAAGCAGATGTTGAAGCAAATGAAAGAGGTAGTGACAAACGAGTTTGGAAAGGTAAAGCAATGGCTGCAAGTTCAGTATCAGCAACTAGTGGGAATTCCATGATTCCTAGATATACAAAGTTGGATTTTCCACGATTTCGTAGCCAAGAAGACCCTTGGGATGGCTGAACAGGTGTGAGCATTTCTTTCGAGACTAGCAAACACCAGAAGAAGAAAAGATTGGACTTGCTTCTTTTCATTTGGAAGGAACTGCACAACTCTGGTTTCTTCAACTAGAGAAAAATATGCCTCAATGCACTTGGGATGAGTTCAAACATCAATGCAATCTTCGTTCTGTACCACCAATTAGAAGTCAAAAGTTGGAATAATTGGCTAAGTTATGTCAAGTTGGATATGTGGCAGATTACCAACAAAAGTTTGAGCAATTGGTTTCAAGGGCTGGTACTCTAACACAAACGCAGAAAATTGAACTTTATATTAGTGGTCTTACGGATTATATAGCAATTGAGGTAGAGTTGCATAATCCTCCAGATTTGGCTACGGCGATGAGTTCATCCTGGATTTATGAACGCAAGGAACCCACTTGCTCGCAACTGTTAGATGCTTGCAGATCAAAGACAAGATTTCTCACCTCAACAATAAGCCAGATTTGTGAAGAAACTGACCAGATCTGAAATGGAGGAAAGGCGACTTAAGGGACTTTGTTTCAACTGTGATGAACTGTTCAACTGAGGTCATTAATGCAAGAAATTATTCTAGATTGACTTCATAGACAGTGAGGAAGAATATGTTGGAAAAAAGGGAAATACCAATAGTATTCACACTTCGCGTTTGAGGACAAGTAGCGAGGCTTGAAAGAGGGGAGTAATGTTTATCATTCCTTGGTCTCCAATGGTTTACAGTAGTAGTTAGTTGTAGTAGATTAGTAAGTATTCATTCACTGCAGACTAGTAGTTATTTCAGTAGTTATCTCTTTATAATAGTTCTTTGCAGTTTCTACTAGTTATTTCTTTGTAGTAGTTTGCAGTTTCTCATTCAGTAATCTTAGGAAGTCATGTCCTAATTTATAGGGGGAGTTATGTTATTAGTATTGTATTTAAACTCCAGATTTATTCAATGAAAGATAAGCAGAAAGTTTTTAAGTTTTTGAGTACTTAGAACTCAAGAGATGGCAGGTTCTCTCTTAACGAACCAGCACCATAAGTAGTAGAAAGAAAACTTCAGATTTCATACTTCAGCGTCCCGTAACTAGATCCATATCATGGGATCATAACAACTTGGTATCAGATTCGGGAGTTATCGGAGATCTAATCCAGCAAACAATTGTTGACTTTGTTCCAAGAAGAACGTGCAACAAATTTAGCAAGGCAAGAAGCCATAATTGCTCACTTGGATGCACTCACAAAGGATTTAGCAAATTCAAAGGCAGATGTTGAAGCAACTGAAAATGGTAGTCACAATCAAGGTTGGAAAGGTAAAGCAGTGGCTGCAAGTTCAGGATCAGCAACTAGTGGGAATTCCATGATTCCTAGAAATACAAAGTTGGATTTTCCATGATTTCACAGCCACAAAGACCCCTTGGGGTGACTGAACAGGCGTGAGCATTTCTTTCGACATCAGCAAACACCAGAAGAAGAAAAGATTGGACTTGGCGTCTTTTTTAGAAGGAATTGCAGAACTCTGTTTCCTCAACTAGAGAAAGATATGGCCCAATGCACTTGGGATGAGTTCATATGTCAATGCGATCATCGTTTTGGACCACCAATTAGAAGTCAAAAGTTGGAATAATTGGCTAAGTTATGTCAAGTTGGATCTGCGGCAGATTACCCAGAAAAGTTTGAGCAATTGGTTTCAAGGGCTGGTACACTCTAACACAAACACAGAAAATTGAACTTTATATTAGTGGTCTTACAGATTATATAGCAATTGAGGTCGAGTTGCAATGTTGCATAATCCTCCAGATTTGGCGACGGCAATGAGTTTATCCTGGCTTTATGAACGCAATGAACAACCCACTTGTTCGCAGCTGTTAGATGCTTGCAGATCAAAGACAACAGATTTCTCACCTCAACAATAAGCCAGATTTGTGAAGAAACTGACCAGATTCGAAATGGAGGAAAGGCGACTTGATGGATTTTGTTTCAACTGTGATGAACTGTTCAACCGAGGTCATTAATGCAAGAAATTATTCTAGCTTGACTTTATAGACAGTGAGGAGGAATTTGTTGAAAAAAGGGGAAATACCAATACTTTCCACACTTAGAGCTTGAGGACAAGCGTGGTTTGAAAGAGGGGAGTAATGTTATCATTCCTTGGTCTCCAATGGTTTACAGTAGTAGTTAGTTGCAGTAGACTGGTAATTATTCACTGGAGACTAGTACTTTCAGCAGTTATTCTTTGCAGTAGTTCTTTGCAGTTTCTACTAGTTATTTCTGTGTAGTAGATTGCAGTTTCTCATTCAGTAATCTTAGGAAGTCATGTCCTAGTCTCTAGGGGTAGTTATCTTATTAGTATATTGTATTTAAATCGCAGGTTTATTAATGAAAGATGAGTAGAAAGTTTTTAAGTTTTTGAGTACCTCAAACTCAAGAGATTGCAGGTTCTCTCTTAACGAACCAACACCATAGGTCACAGAAAGAAAACTTTAGATTTCATACTTCAACGTCCATAACTAGATCCATATCAGGGGATCATAACACAAATACTCCCTTCATTTCAAAATAAGTGGTGGTTTTGCCTTTCCATTTTGTTTTGATATAAGTGGTGTCTCACAAAATCAAGAAAACATTGATTTTTTTCTTCAAATTTTACCCTTAAATAAATGCAATATTACAAAAACAAGAAACAATTAAGGAGCTACTTTTTTTCAAGACATTTGATAAAGGGTAAACTACTAAAAACACTTCCAACTTTCTAGGAGAGTAATTTTCTTATGGGGTGTACCAGGCTAAAAGAGCCACTTGTTATGAAAAGGAGAGAGTAATACTTCTTGTTTACTGTTTAAGAGAAATAAGCGTATACAAGAAATGAAACATGATGCAACATTACTAGTTTGAAAAAAAGAAATGAAACATGATACAATTACTCTAAATGTGACTTTAGAATGATATACTTTGTAGTTAGCACGAGTACAAACATAATAAGTATAATGCCAAAGTGACAATTTTAATTCCTAACTAGTTCACACCTGAAGCACTGTTTTCAGGATTAAGCTGCAGTCATTTAATGTACAATCCATCAAGTAAATCACTGGAAACTTCAGGATCGCATTTCTCACCTCATCTGCCACAAATTTAACCACTCATCAATAAAACACAGGATACTAAAGTCAAGCAAATCCCAAGCATGTTGCCACAATGGGTAATCAACATTGCCTTTTACAGCAATCAAGATTTCGGCAAAGATGTACACATCTCACCGAAAGGATGAGATATAGACAAGCTTTTGCACTAACTTGATCAATTTGTGTGAGAAATATAAGAGAAGAATATTATTGAATTGTTGTACTTGTATTATTACATTGAGACTCTATTTATAGACACTACATTAAACTACCCTTCCAACTAGGACACTACATTATAATCCTTTTTTTTTTTT
>NW_025868833.1:0-1083 GCF_002878395.1 Capsicum annuum
CAAGCCATAAGGACATCATTAGGAGTTGTAGGTAACTACAACCCCAATGGTTTGGGGTATTCCTCTCGTTACCCGTAGGATTTTCTGAGCACAGAATTAGTCTTGCTTAATAGTTATTAAGTGGTTAGATCTTCCTATTGATGTCGAATGGAGCACTATTGGGGGTGATGAAGAAATCCTAATATCCCAATAGAATCTCTGATCAGAGTGGAAAGGGGATTTATTCCTTTCTCGCTCTGATTCCTGGTTGGAACCTAGGTGCCCCTTCCGAAGCTGACATATTTGGCTCGATAGGGAAAGTAGAAGACGAAGAAGGTTGTAAGATGTCCTAATTTTTCTTATCATGGTCTGTTTGAACAGACCTGGTAATTAAGGGGGATCTATCTTTCAGATCCTTTTCAATTACCTCTGCGTCTACAATTGAAGAGATTGCCCTTGCGGGCTGCATTCTCGTTAGGAAGTTGTGACCTTGAAGCGGAAATTAGGTGGTCTGTATACTACCTTGTACTTAAGCAGTATTCAGATCCTACAGAGATTTCTCTAAGATATTTTGTAAGGAATTTTCTGTTTCCACTCTAATTTCACAGACCAGGTCGGGTATTCTTATATTCATTCTTATTGTTAGATGGTTAAACGTATGCTTTAAGGCTGAATATGATGATTTCTTAGTAAGAATATACCTATTTGGTTTGGTCTGGTGAAGTTGACGATTGTCGTGGAGACTAACGAATTTCAGAAGCATTACCACCCTAATTCCTAATATTGGTAAAGTTTTAGAAGTCCTGGATTAAGGGGTTTGACCTTGTCCAAAGAACTTCGACTAAGCAATTTACCTTTTCTTCACAGAATTCCCTTGGTTTGGAATTCTGTGGGGACCTCCCTGGAAATAGAAATCCCCAAAAAGGGTTGTTCTTTCCTCGGGTATGTAGTGGGAGAAGGAGACGTCCGTCGTTATTACCACCAATCATATCCTGATTGGTCGATGAGCTATATTAATAACTCATTGTTCATAGGGTGGTTGAGCCATGTGACTGAGGAAAATAGTAGGAAACCTTGTTTCTTTCCCACAGTTGGGTTATTGAG
>NW_025868834.1:0-2261 GCF_002878395.1 Capsicum annuum
ATTTGTTAGCTTCAAAGGACAAGACAAAAATTCTTAAATGGGGTCATTCAAGTGGTCGTGCCATAGTCCAAAATGCTTCCATAAGTGATGAGTAGGGGTCACGGGTTCTTGAGCCCTCAACTCCCCCACTCCACTATTTCAATGCACGCCTTTCATGACTTCTTTTTAATGCTAAAATATATCCAACACTCTAATTTTAGAGTGAAGTGTTAAAAATAAATTTAAATTATTGAGGATATGAGAAATATATTTGAACTATTACTTATTAGTTTGAGAAACACATATTAAAATAAAAAGAATTAATTTTTTTTTAAATGAAAAAAATAATGTATTAGCACAAAAAGAATAAAAATGTCACTGGTTTGATTTTTAATGGCTAGACACACTTAAAGAGTTCGTAAGCAAATATTTGATCTAGTTAGTTTTTATGAGTGTTTCTTGAACTAATAAGCGATAGTTTATGTGTGTTTCTCAAACCATAAGTGACAGTTTAGGTGTATTTCTCACACTTCTATTAATTTATGTATGAAACTCAAAAAAGAATATAATTTAGGTATATTTTTAATACTTTACTCTAAATTTTATTCAGGTATTATGATCTATTTTGATTATAGAGTTAAATACTTCCCCCGTCCCAAATTATCCGTGCTAAATTTTTTAATTTGATTTTTCATTTTACTTGTCCTTTTTCATTAATCAAGAAGAGACAATTTTTTTTTTTTATGTTTTACCCTTTGCATTAATTATTTTTACAAAAAAATTAAAATGTAAACATCATTTAATAGGGGCACTATGATAAATTAGCCATGTTATTAATTATTTTTCTTAATTAATATGTCATCTCAATTTGGAACGGATAATTTGGGACTCCGAAGTATATGATAAAGTCTTTGAATTAGATACTTTCGAGTAAAATTTTAAAGAAATTTTGATTCTGCAACTATTCTCAAATGCTTATTATACTCCCTCCGTTTCATTTTAGTTGACCCTTATTGACTTGGTATATTCCTTAAAAAATTATTTAATAGAGGCTTATTTTATTAAAATTATCCTATTAATTATGCATTGAAAATATGAATTTGAGTAAATACACTTTGTCTAATCATTTAATGTTGAGGGTAATATTGAAAGAACATAACAAAATCTTCTTGATTTTATCAAAGGAACAACTAAATTGAAACAAATATTTTTAGAAAGAGGATCAACTAAAATGAAACGAATGAAGTAAATAAGTTAATTGCTTAAAATTTATTATCGATTTTAATTATAGGTGTTACTTCAGAAACTCATAAAATTTCAGGCTTATTTCAATCAATGTTGAAGTATGTAATCAAAGAAAGTGATATATTTTATCTGATAATGTAATGGGTATCTGAGCATACATACCAAATTTTATAAATATAATTGACAGATTTTTAATAAGAACACTTTATTGGTCAAATGTTAAGGTTCTCACTTAGACTGACATAAACTAAGTTTTGAATGGATTTACTGACAAGTTTAATGAGTTATCAATGTATTCAATTTTTTACATATGTACTCAGATCATGACAGTGTTAGGATCAGTTTATTTGTACCTCGATTAACTTTATTGAATACTTACTAGCTTTCATCAGAACATTCTTTTTAGCTTCCATCAAGATAGTTACTAGGCAATTTCAACAACTAAGGGGTGACAAATGTAAAAAATCATCTAGTGTTTACGTTTATTAAAATTGGAAAATTAATTTGTTCAATACACACGAAGTCATTTAAGGATTAATATAGGTGGTGATTTAAACTTATACTCCTATAATTATAGAATGTGTGCAATAACCATAAAAGCGACGTAGATACTCCATATAAACAAGAGATGCATGGTAATTATTTAGTAGTAAAACTCCCTTAATCTTGAAATATAGAAGCAGAACTTGGCTAACTATCTAAGGTTGAAAGGTTAAATTTGAACTACTACCATAGACGTTCAAATATTAGGATGAATTCACTAGACTGATTTATAAGATAAAACTAAGGGTGTGCACGTTCGGTAGTGAAGAAAACATTTCACAAAAAATATTACATAGATTCTTGTCTCAGAGAAGAGATACAACAATGACATATTCAGTGTACGTAATCTCCCAAGTGGGGTTTCTGGAAAGGGTAAAGTGTGCACAGATCTTACCTCTACTCGAAAGATAAATTAAAGAGGCAGTTTCCGAAAGACACGACGCTCCGACTTGTCTAAGAGAAGAGCTATGGTCATTAATTATTTGCACTAGCTA
>NW_025868835.1:0-2576 GCF_002878395.1 Capsicum annuum
TTTTTGATTTTGCTCGAAATCATGCCTTGTAGAATTTTCTAGTGAAAAGATTACTTCTTTTTTTTTTTCTTGATTAAACCACCTAATATTGAATTTGGCTTTTTTGAAAGAATTTTAAATGAAAATGACTAAAGTATGTAAGGATATCAATGATATTAAATAGAACCTTCTAAAGAATGGAAGCTCACCACTTCAATCCAATAGTTGATTCCTAATCGAATCACTAAGTTGGAGGGATAGAATGTTTGGTTCCTGCATTGCGTGGGATACAGCCGCCCAAAAATGAGTTAACGATTGAACACTTGCAAGTACTTAGGATAAGGATAAAATAATGCCAACGTTTAAAACCAAGTAAACCAACCATATGCATTCACAACCATACATATATATATATACATACACACACATATATCCATACTGGGAAGAGGGAACCGGGTTTAGCATGTACTTAAATCCATTAACCTGGGTATGTGTAGCTTAACCGTCCTAGAACCACCCATGGGCTATATGGATCCAGTGTAACCTCCTAAACAGGCCCCAATGCGTGTAGCCACACGAACAGGAGATACTATAGGAGTAGGGGATTCCCAAGTACCCTTCACTGTCCATAATACATATATACAATTGTAACTTAGGGGAGTCCCATATACCCCATATCGTCATCATGACCAAATCCTTATTTTGGGAAACATAATTTTCAAGTGTCCATCCATTGGACTCACACCTTCACGGGTTAGCTATCATAACCCACCATTATTGGCTAACTAAAACCATTACCACATAACTAAGACTACCAATCCATTTGTTATTAACCAAGGCTATAAGTAGTGGTATCAACATATGAACTATAGCTTACAAGTAATGTCCTTAGCTAACTTTTCATTCCCTTATACCCATAGGTTTCATTATCAAGCTGACTTGGGGGCTTCCCATGTACCCCGCAAGTATGTTTATTACTTAGCATTCTTAGGGGATTCCCTTGTACCTTAAAAGACTTTACATAACCACTAAGACCTTACCATTTGTCCATCCCAAACTATTTAGACCACTTATACCATTTAGGGTTCCATTAAAAAGTTAAACCATGCAGTAGTTCCAATAAAAGTCCAGCAATATAGTAAAAGCATTCTCATAGATATTTTATCAAACACATTGGAGACATAGTGTTTCCCAAGCCAAAACTAAGTACCAATTAACCATTCCCATGCAACCAAATATCTAAAACACCATTAAAACATGTAAATTCACAATTAAAACATGGTAAAACCATAACCTAACATTTATAATCAAAACCCCCAAAATATATTTGAAAACCCAAAACTATACGATATTTATTCCTTGAAAAAAATTCTTAAAACATGCCTTTAGTTGTAACTAACAATGATGGAGAAGTATCTTGCCGTAGATTATAAAAACGACAGAGAGAAATCACCCGTACCAGCCCTACATTTATCCTCTAGATGAAACCCTAGCCTTCCTTAACCCAAGATCCTTGGAGAGAATTTGAGAGAGTTTCTAAGTGCTTAAGACTATAATATTAGGGTATATGATATCATAAAATAGTTATAAGTCATGGGGCCTCAAGAGGTTAAGTGGGGAAATGTCTAGATTACCCCCAACTTAAACTGCATAAAATCCCTGCAGGATTGTACGACCACATGATACTAGTCATACCTCACCATACGAGTGGTACCCACCATTAGTACCCTAGGCCTCCCCTTGGACCCCAGCACTGTCCAACATACGACAATCAGAGTCAAGTCATATCCAATCATACAACTTGTACCCTTGACCGTATCCACTAGAAAATGGAAATAGAAGAGGCTTTGGACACTGTCCACCATACGAGTCAATGGTAAGACTCATACCCTATATAACGGCTCATGGTGAGCCACTCGATCTTAGATCCAAGTTATATTACTAACTTTTAGATTAAGTAAAGGAAAAACACAACCCAAACGACCCGTTACCTACCATACGACTATTACCTACCTAGTCGTACCCATACCAAAAACTAATCCAACCCACCAACCAATATCGGTTGACATATATCTAGCCTATACCAATCGTATCCAATCATACAACTAGTATCCCCTAGTCATATGATATCTAGAAACCAAAAATCCAAGAAATTTTCTAAGGTTCCAAAACGCAAGGTGTTATAATCTCCCCCATTAGTATCATCCGTCCCCGAATAACGGGTTGGGTAAGCACAAGCACGGGTTGTTGCATTATCAAACATCAATCTAGTCTTTCTAGAAAACAAAGATGTGATCAAGAATATATACCATCAGCATGAATATAAGAAGCAGAAAACAAGTGTGGATAGTTGGACTTCATGTCTTCTTCCACTTCCTAAGTAGCCTCTTTCACCTTGTGGTTCCACCATAGAACCTTAATCGAGGCCACATCCTTAGTCCATAATTGACAAACTTGCTGATCCAAGATCTGCACTGAGATCTTGTGATACCCCAAGTTTTCCATTAAATATTTCACTCCTAAATATGTCGAGTCATTAAAGCCTTTTATCTTTCCAAGAGTCCGTTAAGATCTCGGATGAAAATATATTGAATTCT
>NW_025868836.1:0-1078 GCF_002878395.1 Capsicum annuum
TATATACTAGAGTTAGTTAGAATATACATGTTAGAATTAAAATTCGATTTAGAGTTAAAAAATTTACCTACAAAAATATTAAATTAATTATGCGAAGACCATTTAAAAATAGAGAAGCTTTTAGAAAAATTAAAGAATCGTTAATTAGTAATTATTCAGAATATATAAATCTAAATAAAACAAAAGAAAATCCACAAAAACTAGCCTACTTAATTACATTAATATCTAGTATTGAATCGAAATTAATAACACATTTAAAATCTAGAAGAATGAAACATATACCACCTAATTATGATAAAATTAGATTTAGATATCCACCGAGATATTATAAATATAATTTAAAATGAATAAAATACAACGATATAAAGAATTAAAACAAATTATCTCTGAAAAACGAAAAGAATTAAAAATAAGAATAGAAAGACTACATTATAATATATTTGCCGGAGTTAGTAAAAATTCAATAGATACACAAAAAGATGAAATAACAAAATTAGAATCACAAATAGATAGTTTAGAATATGTATATGAACATGACCTATTCACAATAAAATGAATAAAGAAGAATTTATAATAGATGAAAAAATATATGAAAACTATGAAGGATCAAAAATAAAAATAGTATTTTCTAATCTAGGACGAAGATATAAGAAAATAGGTGAACACTTATATCTAATGTTAGAAAAAGAAGAATTAAAATTAGAAGATAAATTAACAGCAATGGTAAGAATAGAAAAAGAAAATGAAGAGATAGATAGGAAAAAAGAAATAGAAAAAATAAAACAACAAACTACGGAAGAAATATGAAAAATAGAAGAAACCAAAAATAGTAGAATTACTAAACTAGAAAAAGAATTACAAATGTTAAAAGAACTGTATGAAGAAAGACAAAAAGAAAAAGAAGAAAAAGATAGAGAACAGAAATTACTAAATGAGATAAATCAATTTAAGGAAAAATTAGAAATAAAAAATAAAGAATTAGAAATAAATGATATAGATATAGAAGAGACAGATAGTTATGAGTCCGAAGATAGTGAAACATACACAGAAATACTAACAAATACAAAAAATTTAGAAA
>NW_025868837.1:0-1081 GCF_002878395.1 Capsicum annuum
GACCAACAACTTGGCAGTATATTGGATCTAACAATAGATAACATCCAGTTGCAACAGTCATTAAGATGAGTTAACAATTCAGTTACTAGGAAAATAAAAATTAGAATAGACTGTTTAAGATCTTCTAAAATATTATATCCTTAAATTTTAATATGCCCATGCATCTAGCAGCTGCAGATGGCTTATCTAGGCAAGTACCAGTTCTCCGAAGTCCTATTACTAGCATCAAACAAACATGGGACAAAGAAGTGTTAGACAGTTAACAGGATGATGAAGAGGTGTAATACCCTGTATTAGGCTTAGCTTAGTTTAATTCCCAATGCTTTCATAAGAGGCTTAAATCCTAAAAATGTAACTAAGTGTTGAAGATTTAGCCTTATTTTGACGTCTTAACTTTGAGGATTTTTAAGTTGACCTTTCAGTCTCTAAAATAATGGTTTTTGAGTTGATTTATGTTCAGGGGTGTAAAGAGCATGTATCGGGGAAGTTTCAAAATTTTTGAATGAGGTTTGGGTTGTATTTAGATTTTAATTCCAGCAGCTCAACGCGGTTGCACCGCGTCGTGCCGGGTATAGCAATGGGTAAGTCATTGTGTCACGCCAAGCCTCTAAATGGCATGCTAGTTATGAGTTTATTTTTTGAGGAGCAGTTAGGTCATTTTCCACCGACTCAATTCATAAAAACATAAGATTAAATGTCGGTTTAAGCATTATACACCCATTGTTTTTCAAATTTCTCTCCCAAAAACCCTATCCTTCTCTCAAGAATACCAAAACTCTATTACTTTCTCTTCAACATAAACAAGAATTTAAGTCTTTAACAAGTGTATTCTTGCACCTTTTGCCCAAATTGCATGATTTTAAGATCGTATTTAATTTTTTTGAAGTAGGGTTCATACCCAAGTATATAAATTCTTGATGCATGCAATTTTCATGATATTTAAAGCTTTGGGTATATTAAGAGTTACTTATGTTTATGTTTTAACTTATGAGATTAATATTATGCATGAGATTGCACTATCTTGACTTGATATAATTGAAGTATTTCAAGATTTTTATTGAGAATGAAGTTTTGCTATGAA
>NW_025868838.1:0-3549 GCF_002878395.1 Capsicum annuum
ATCAACCATAATACCCTCCTTAGAAACCACATGACCCAAGAAAAAGATAGACTCCAACCAAAACTCAAACTTGGAGAACTTGGGATGCAACTTCTCATCCCACAATTTCTGAAGTACAATTTGCAAATGCTACTTATGATCAACCCCACTATTGGAACAAACCAAGATATTATCAATAAGTATAACATAAAAAGGAATTGAGATATGATCAAAATACCCAATTCAGCAACTCCATGAATACTTCTTGGGTATTGGTCAACCCAAAGGACATGACCAAGAACTGATAATGACAATATCGACTTTAATCAATCTTAGGAATATCTGAGGCCCTAATCCTTAATTGGTGATACCTGTACCTCAAATCAATCTTCAAAAACATTGAAGTACCCTAAAGCTAGTCAAACAAATCATTACTACAAGGAATAGGATACCGATTCTTAACCATTACCTTGTTTAACTACCGATAATCAATACACATATGCATAACCAATCCTATTTCTTCATAAAAAAAATACGTGCACTACAAGGTGATACACTAGGTTGATTTCCTTTATCCAACAACTCCTGCAACAGATTCTTTAATTTCTTTAACTAGGTTATGGTCATTCTATAAGAAGGAATGGAAATACGCTTAGCACCCGACTTTACATTAATGGAAAAGTCAAAATCACTATCCAAAGGCATACCAGGCAAATCCATGAGGACCATATCCCTGAGCTCATGAAAAACCCAACTAGAATCTAAAGAGGAAGGCGAAGTAACACTAGTATCAAAAATATAAGCTAAATAAGACAAATATTCTCTCCTAACAAAGAGACGAGCTTGAACTTAAGATATAATCCTTTTAGGACATGAATAATGTGCACTCTTCTAAGCTATCCTTGGCATGGTCGGTGAAGATAAAGTCACACTTATAGCATAACAATCAAAGATAGCATGGTAAAAAGCCAACAAATCCATACCCATGATGACATCGAAGTCGACCATATCTGCAGCAAGAAATTCTACCCGTCTCACGCCCTAAAAAAGTCATAATACAGGATCGATACACTTGATCTATTACTATAGAATCTTCTACAGGGGTAGATACACGAATAGGCAAGGCAAAAGGCTTTCTAGTTGAATAAAAAAACAAAGGAAATATGAAGTCACATAGGAAAAAGTCGATGTCGGATCAAATAACTTAGATGCAGGTTTGAAATAAACAAGGATGATACATGTGATAACAACATCGGAAGCCTCTGCATATGGCCTAGTGGGTATAACATAGCATTGTCCATGACCACCAACTGGCTAAATAGCCTCGCGACCACTACTACAAGCTCCACTATCTCTAAATCACACCCCATTGTAGAACCTTTACCTCTCACAGCTGAAATAAAAATAGCCCTAAACATATAACCGGGGCAATCCTTATCCAAATGTCTAGTCTCATCACATAGAGCTAACCTTATGGCCTGACTTAATAGAAAGAGCTACGACTAGACTAGAATAGACACCCAAAACTACTGAACTAAAAGACTCATTACCTAAACTTTGGAAAGCTACCTAAACTCGAGAAATATGACCTCTAGACTCACCCATACGGCATACCTTTTTGGCACCTCTTTGAGATGATCAAAGAATACCATCAGTCATCTTAGCATGATCTACTATACTTTGAAATGTCACTCCAAACAAAACTATCTAAGTCCTAGCTAACTAAGGAGAAACATCCAACCCCTTGACGAACTTTTGAATCATCTCAGATTCACTAGAAATGCTGGTATGAGAATATCTTGACATGGCATGGAAGTGTTTGTCATACTCTAAAATAGTCATAGCGTCCTATTCTAGGAAATCAAACTCATCTCTCATTTGATATCTCAGATTGTAAGGCATGAACCTCTCCAAAAAAGCCTCAATGAATTGGTCCTAAGTCATCTCAGGAGAATCGAGAGGTATACAACGAAAAAATAACCTCCACTAATATCTAATGGCATCTCTCATCTAATAAGTTGTATATGCAACACTATGTGAACCCAAGCAATGAAATTTCTTAAGACAATCAATCAAGAACTCATAGTGATCCTCGCCCACAACACCACTGAACCTTAGGGAACCTAAATGAGTGAATCACGCAAATTTCTTCTAATTCTCAAAAGATATAACTGTACTCACAATATCCTGAAAGATCTTCGAAAAGTGAGATGTTAACACTAAACCTCTATTTGGGATAATAGATGCTAGCACACCATGAAGACTCACAATATCACGAATATAGATACAGGCCAGCATCTCAGCACTGAAAGAGATTTGAATCAAATTTAGTCAATCGATCCACAATCACCCAAACACTATCAGAACCACTTGGCAATCTAGTCGTGAAGTTTATAATGATCTAGTCCTATTTGCACATCAGAATGGGTAATCTCTGAATCAAAGCACTAGGCCTCAAATGCTTGGCCTTCAATAGTAGACAACAAAGGCAATTAGGTACAAAGTCTGCTACATACTTTCTCATACCATTTCATTAGTTATGCAACCTCAAGTCATGATATATTTTAGTCACTCTCGGTTGGATGGATTAACTAAAATAATGAGCCTCTTCCAAAATAAATCTAATCCAATCACCCACTATTAGTACACAAACTCATGCTCCAATCTTCAAAACATCATCTGGATCAAGTGAGGCTTCCTTAGCTTCACCCCTCAACACCTTATCCCGAATCAATCTCAATCCAATATCATCAAATTAATGAGCTTGAATCTACTCTATCATAGAATTCCTAGCCTCCATGAATGCCAAGACCCACCCAGGTGTTGAAATATTAAGTCAAACCATCTGGTTAGCTAAAGAATGAACCTCTAACACCAAGCATCTCTCCTAGGTCAAAAGATGTACCAAGCTACCCATGCTAGTCAACTTCCAGCTCAAGGAATTTACAACTATATTAGTTTTGTCAGTTTGATAGAGAATAGTCAAGTAATAATCCTTAATCAACTCAAGCCAGTGACGCTATTTCATAGTAAGATCTCTCTGGCTGAAAAAATACTGAAGGCTGTGATGATCCAAGAAAATCTCATAATACTCCATATAAATAGTAGTTCATGAACTTCAAAGAAAAAACAACCACACACAACTCAAAATCATGTGTAAGATAATTCTTCTCATAGGGCTTCAAATAGCGAAAATCATATCCAATAACATTACCCTCCTGCATTAAAAAAAACCTAACCTAACACTTGAAGCATTAAAAAAGATGGTTGAGCCCACACCCTCCTCAGGCAAGGTAAAGATAGGAGATAATGTTAACAAGTCCTTGATCTTTTCGAAGCTCTCCTCACAAGCATCAGACCATTGAAAGAAAGTCTTCTTTTGAGTCAACTTGATCAATAGAGTTGCAATAGAAGAAAAACCATCAACAAAATGCCGGTGGTAACCTGTAAAGCCAGCAAAACTCTGAATCTCGATGGACAAAGTAGGCCTAGATCAATCATAAACCATTGCAATCTTGGTTGTATCAACCATAATACCCTCCTTAGAAACCACATGACCCAAGAAAAAGA
>NW_025868839.1:0-1185 GCF_002878395.1 Capsicum annuum
AGGGTATCAAACCGTATATTCAGGTATCAAATTTGGTTTATTTTACATTGCTTCATATTTGAATCTACTAGTTTCTTCATTATTTGTAACAGTTCTTTACTTGGGAGGTTGGAATCTTTCTATTCTGTAAATATTTGTTCTTGAGCTATTTGGCATAACTAAAAGGGGTAAAGTATTTGGAACACTAACTGGTATCCTTATCACATTAGCCAAAACTTATTTTTTTTTGTTCATTCCTATTGCAACAAGATGGACTTTACCGAGGCTGAGAATGGACCAACTATTAAATCTTGGGTGGAAATTTCTTTTACCTATTTCTCTAGGTAATCTATTATTGACAACCTCATCCCAACTTCTTTCACTGTAAAAGACCACAATATTCTAGATTCAGGACTTGTCTCAAACAAGAGAAAGAAACAAGCATAAACTCTTTTTTATAGATATTCTAAATATGCTCTCTATGATAACTGAATTCATAAATTATGGTCAACAAATAATACGAGCCGCCAGATACATCGGCCAAGGTTTCATGATTACCCTGTCCCACGCAAATCGTTTAGCTGTAACTATTCAATACCCCTACAAAAAATTGATCACACCGGAACGTTTTCGAGGCTGAATACACTTTGAATTTGATAAATACATTTCTTGTGAAGTATGTGTGCGTGTATGTCCTATAGATTTACCCGTTGTTGATTGGAAGTTGG
The DNA here is from genome assembly GCF_002878395.1 of Capsicum annuum. Lineage (NCBI taxonomy): Eukaryota > Viridiplantae > Streptophyta > Magnoliopsida > Solanales > Solanaceae > Capsicum > Capsicum annuum. The sequence goes on from NW_025868839.1 coordinate 708, forward strand.
AAACTGATATTCGAAAGAAACAATTGCTTAATTACAGTATTGATTTTGGAATCTGTATATTTTGTGGTAATTGCGTTGAGTATTGCCCAACAAATTGTTTATCAATGACCGAAGAATATTAACTTTCTACTTATGATCGTCACGAATTGAATTATAATCAAATCGCTTTGGGTCGCTTACTAATGTCAGTAATTGATGATTACACAATTCGAACAATTTCGAATTTACTTCAAATAAACAATGAATAAATCCCTAATTTGATTCAAAAAAAATTATGAATTACGAAGGCTTAGTTCGTATCTAAAAGAATGAGATTTTTGCTTGGTCAATTCAAATTAGTGGTTGCTTAATGAGACTCCTAGCTTAATTTAGATTGAAAACAAAACGGATTTCTATATTATAATAGTAATGGTTTTAAAGTAGATAAATGACATAAAAAATAGATAGGTTTAAACTACTCTTTTGACGAATAAAGAAT
>NW_025868840.1:0-3469 GCF_002878395.1 Capsicum annuum
AACAGATTAGTGATCTGTTTTTATGATTTTCAATGGATTACTCATCCATTGCAACGAGTTAGTTATATGTTGCATTAGATAAAATACCAGGTACAACAGATTAGTGCTGTTTTTATGGTCCCACGGATTACTCATCCGTTGCAATAGGTCGGTTATATGTTGCAGCAGATAACATACTTGGTGCAATAGATTAGTTGTCTGTTGGAACTGTTATATTACTATTATGTATTAATAAATTATAATCTATGTTATGTTCCTGTTAATTTAAGATAACATGGCTCCCAAAAGAAAAGAAATCAAATCAAGTCCAAGGAAAAGAACAAGTGCAGCAATACATCCACAACTCTATGAGCTTGCATTACAAGCGTTATCTCAATCAGGATCAAAAGATAATGAACACGAGGAGGAGGAATCTTTCAAAAGAGATAATCCAAATCCTAATAGCCCTTTCGCCGAAGAGTTGGTCAAAACTTTCAGCATTAATCACTATCCTATGAGAATACAGTGCGATGGTGCCACAAATTTAATGGGTGGTCTCATGGTTAAATCAGTCATGGAAAAATCTTTTGATGTCTTCAGAAAAATACTTCAAGAACAAAATTTGGATTCTTATTTCAGGGAAAGCTGCTTTGGACAATATCTTGATTTGCCGGAGGAGAACAATGATCGTTTCCAGATGAAAATAGTATATGATCTTCTCAAGTGCAGGTTTATGTATGAAAAAAAAGATAAGATGGATGAGGTGTGGATAAATTACTGTGGAATGCCTATTTGTTTTGGTTGGAAGGAGTTTGCCATAGCTATCAGACTAAAATGTTACCCTCCTTCTCCTTCTCAAGTTATACCTACTCTGACCCAAAAAAGTACCCTGCACACCCAAAAAAGGAAAAGATAATTTGACTGATTATCATGACATGGTGTCCACTGTTGGTCTAAGCTTCAAAAACAAAAATCTGCTAAAAGCGTTGAAAGGTAAAAGACTTTCGAATAAGCACAAGAAATCATTGTGCTTGGTTTGGTTTGTACATAATGTTCTTTGGGCGAAAGACGGTAACAACAACATAAGCCTTGATTTAATAAATCTCTATGAGAATCTTGAGGCACTTAATAGCTATCCTTGGGGTTATGAAAGCTTCAAAATGACTGTCGAATATTTGTTGACTCCATTAACGCCAAAAACAGTCAACTTATATGGTTTTCCATGGGCCTTTATGGTAAATATTTCTTTTATCATGATATGATTCATCATTTTTTAATTCAATAATGCTTTTAATTTATTGGCGTTATGCTATAGGCTTGGGAATTTGAAGTCATTCCTTATTTAAGACAACAAGTGAACTACCAGGAAGAAGTTTCCTGTCTAAGAATTCTGAGATGGTTGTCGGCCAAAGCCGGTAAAAATGCAAAATTTCTTGATCTTTTCAATCCCCCCAAGGAAGCAGTAAGTCCAATTCTAATCAAGTTTTTTTTTAATTAATGATTAATTGATTTCATCACCATTCTTAATATATGTACCGATTTATTTTAGATTATCCATCCGTGGCTTGTTCCGACCAACCGAGAGTTGAAGATGACATATTTTCTTACTTTACGGTCTGTGCAAACTTTATTGGACCCTAAGGTCGTTGATGGAATAAAAATGAAATTGTTTGGAGCAACAGTCATCACAAGAAAAATAATTTTGGAGAGTGGGGCTAATAATGCTCCTCTTATAGTTTTTGAAACAACAAGCCATTATGATTATGATCATAAGGGTTGTACAGATTTTTCTCCAGATTTTGCCGCATCTAGCGAATGTTCTTTATGCAAATGTCAAGACTGTAAGGCGAAACGCGATGGAGTAATTAATGCTATTAATGCACTAACTGTTTCTATAAAGAAAATGACATCTAAGAGGGGTGCCATTCCATTAAAGATGATTTCATATCCAGTCACTTCATTAGATATAAAGGTGGATAAAAGGAGAAGGAAAGACACTTCCAAGGCATCATCAATCATAAGAAAAAAGTAAGATTGCAATGCCTCTGTCTTTGTCTTGCACCGATGTTCAGTGTGCAAGGGCCACAGAAGAGCAGCATGAGCTGAAGAAGGTGAATGTACATCATCTGTTCCAAAAAACAAATAGGCACATATCTGTTTCAACAGATGATACATCTGCTGAAAACCATCAAACAAATATATACATTTGTACCAACTGTTGTCTAACCTGTTGCATCAGATTCGTTATTTGTTTCAACAGATGAGTCTTATGTTGTAACAGATAGGTCATCTATTCAAAATTATCATACTGCTTTGATTTACCTGTTTGAATTTGTCCCAACAGATAATCCATCTGATGTAACATAAGACTCATCTATTGCAATAGATGGAAAATTTGTTATATATCTCTACTTAAGCATTAACAATTCTGTCTTTTCAGGTGGATGTCACAGCTACTGCCAAAGAGCATAATATGACAGTTTATAATCCATTAACTGCTTCCAAAGATGTAGAAAAAGTGGAGCCTGTCATTTTCGAAGAATGGAAGAATTACCCATTTGAAGTGTTAAACATATCGGACGAGGCTCCAAAAAAACTAACACAGTTGATCAACGACTATTTAGAATGGATTGCCGATGGGCTGTAAAAGCATCATGCCGGCAGGTACATAAATCAATTTTATGGATATTAGTATATACAATTCTTATTGTAAGAACCTGACATTAACACATATAAATCATCATGAAGAAAACAAAATGACGAGTGCTACAAAGTGAACGAATCGAGTCTTGGTTTTGATATGTTCGTCTTTGTTGTTGCACATCCAGGAATGAAGAATTGGTTCTATTTGATGTCACAGCCCCAAACTTGCTGGAATGATGACAAGGTTTAAATGCCATACATATTACTATTAATTAATAGTTTATTTAATTGCATCTGCGTATTGATTTTTTCATCACGTAATCCGAAATGTTTGATAATATGTACAACACATCGATGTCATTTTTTATTACCTCCGAAAGAAGGCGAAGTTGCAAACACAAGAATAATACAGATACACAACCGGTAATTTTTCGTACAAAGTTTACATCAATAATGCCTACGATAAGTGTTGACACCCAATTTTTGCTCTCCGTGCCTAAAATTAACGTCTTCAGGATTTTTGTTCGTTAAAGGGCACGAAGCATAATTTTCACATCTTTTTACAATTGTTTGATAAATTATTGATAATCCTTTCTTTAGGATTTTAATCAATTTTTGGTCATATTTTTATTTTCTATAATTTATTAATAATTTTTCTAATTTTAGAATTTTTATCAATTCATTATCGTTCTTAACATTTTACAATCACCCGCACATGTGCACGACATGACGTTATATAATTATATATATTTTACAGTATTTTTCAATTTATTATATTTTAATAATTTTAATATTCTTTGCATTTTTTCATTCAACATCTATATTTTACAGTCCGCAAATGAGGAGT
>NW_025868841.1:0-2183 GCF_002878395.1 Capsicum annuum
AAATTGAACAACATAGACTCCGTGAAAGGGTGAGGGAGCTTACAGAGCAGAATATCTCTCTACAAAGGGAAGTCTCTTAATTTAATGAGAAGGAAGTAGATAATAGAATCAAGAAGTCATTTTCGGAGAAACACGTTGAAGATTTATCTAAGAGAATAGAGCAAGTGTCAGACGAGAATCAAAATCTAAGGTAGCAACTCACTTAGTTACAAGCGGAATATCGAGTAGCTCAAGACAATAGAGCTTATGTCCGGGAAAACTACCAGGAAAAAGTTAAAGAGCTTAAATCGGAGACTTTGCTGACAACTGTGCTAAGGGAGAAACTCTATTCTGAGGAGATGGACATAAAGCAACTTCAGGCTGATCTAGCCACAACAGTTAGAGGTAACAACATTCTCAAATGTGAAGTGCAAAATGTGTTGGATTCTCTTTCCTGTGCCACACCCAAGTTGAAATATCTCGAGCTTCAACTAAGCAGGCAATGTTAAGATCTCATTGCAACAGAATAGTTTTTATTTTTCAACTTTGGATACCTCGTCTTCATATATGATAGCCTGTTTGCATATTACTCTCTCTACATTAGCTTTCTACTTTCGTTTGATTTTAGGTTCATCTTCCATCTGAAGTTCATGGTTTTCTTTATGAACTTGTATACATGAGTTGCTGGCATGTGGTAGTCTTCTGTGAAATGTCTGATCGCCTTAATGTGTAATCAGTTGAACCAACCAAGAACATGATAAACTTTGTGATATCCTCAAACCCATTCATCTGATTGTGCTTTGATCTAGTAAAGTTACCTGAAGGGGTTTCGGTAAGTTTGCTCATTCATCTGACTTAATTCTTGGACAAGCTCATGAGTTATCTACGGTGAATTTTAGCAGTTAAAAAGGATTCATGATTTGGTTGAACTTCTAGGCTATGAGTTTGTTTTGAATTTCTGATGAAATGTTATTGGTGATCTTTGTGTCTTTCTTGTTTTTCATGGTTTAAGGTTGATTCTGGCAGGTGCTAAAAAAGGATAAAAATATCAACCAGCTCACTAATGATTTCAAGAATGCATGAAGGAACTTGGCCTTGTGAAGGAAATACTACCAAAAATGCTTCAGGAGAGGGATTTCATGTGGGAGGAATTTAAGAGCTACAGTGAGATGAACATGCTGTTGAATTATGAGATCAACATGTTGAAAAGGAAGGTAAGATTTATTGTTTTTGGAATGTGTACAAGTAGAAATGACAATTTACGTTCAAGTATGAAAGTATGCGTTGTTACACAAAATTATTGGGTTATTGGTTCGGTTCGATTTTTTCTTATTGGGTTATTGGGTAAACCAATAACCCAATAATAATATATATATATATATATATGACTTATTATATATTTATCTTTTATTTTTACAAATTAACAAACCTATTATTTCAATTATATAAACTCTTAATTTCTCCTAACAACATTTAGTTCAAACTTGAAGATTTTTGTAAATTTAAACACTTCATGTAGGATTTTTGTTACAAGATTCATTTTTTACATGTTAGTTACTACTATTTCTATTTTATGAGTATTTTCTTATCGGTTAAATCGAAAATCGAATCGTTAAGGACTAAAACTCGAAAAAAATATTTTATTGATTTGGTTATTGGTTTAGCATATTTAAAACCCAAAAATCGATAAATCTAACGATAATATGTAAAACCCAACCGAACTGACCGATGCACTCCGCTAGACACAAACGCTTTAATTACTTGACAAATTGTATGAGATGCACACATTTTGCATGACAAATTGTGATACAAGACTCGCATATATATATTTATTTTAACTTTATATGATAGTCTAAGTATTTATTTGTGCAACACTCAAAATTAAAATATATAAATATTTGTTGATGATGTCAAGTTGAAAACACATTTATGTATTATGTCAAACGTATAATTCCTTTTTTGAACTATAGATATAATATGTAGCATGAGTGAATGTACTCTAATTTAAGTTGATGAATTCACCTAACATTATTACAATTACTAGAGTAATGAGCAAAATTAAATTCATTGCTATTTATTTATATTTTAAAAAAATCAAGGTGGAGTCAGAGAGCAATTATCATAATTAAAGAGGAGCTAAAGGTATAATTAAATGAGAAGCATGGAGTCTTTTGATAGAGTGTATTAAAAAATTAATAACAACA
>NW_025868842.1:0-1750 GCF_002878395.1 Capsicum annuum
ATCGGGCACACCCCCAAAATCTTAGGCTATAGCACACCAATTTGGTTGGAAAATGCGCCGTTCACATTATTTCGCTCGTTTGTCCACCCAAATGACCACAAAAAATTAAATGGACCACACCAGGATAATTTCCACCCTCTCTGGCAATCCCCAATAGATTTTTGACCAACACCACGCTCGAACCCCGAGCCCACCACCGAAACCATGGGCTATAGCACACCAACTTAGCCCAAAAATTCCCCGTTCGCACTGTTTCTCCTGTTTGTCCACACATATGGCCATAAAAATTTAAAAGGGTCATACTAAGATGATCGCCATTATCCCTGGCACGGCTTGATCAATTTTCAGCCCAATGAATGCCCTGACCCAGGGCCCACCCTCGAAACCACGGGCTAAAGAACACCGATTTGGCCTAAAAATGCCCCGTTCATGCCGTTTCACCCGTTTGTCCACCCAAATAGCCACGAAATTTTAAATGGACCATATTGGGATGATCCCCAACCTCTCTGGCATACCCCTATCAATTTTTGAACCACAGCACGCCCGAACCCCGGGACCACCCCCCAAAATCGTGGGCTATAGCACACCAATATGGCCTGAATACGCGCCGTTCGCGCCGTTTCAATGGTTTGTCCACCTAAATGGCCACAAAAATATAAACGGATCACACCGGGATGATCCCCAATCTCCCGGCATACCTCAGTTAATTTTTGTCCCATACCACTCTCGGACCCTGAGCTCACCCCCAAAACTGTGGGCTATAGCACATTGATTTGGCCCAAAAATGCCTCATTTGTGCTGTTTTTCCCGTTTGTCCATACAACTTGCCACAAATATTTAAACGGACCACAATGGAATGATCCCAACCTCCCTAGCATACCCCAGTCCTTTTTTTTTTCAAAGAACACCCGAAACCCGATCCCACCCCTAAAACCTTGGGCTATAGTACAATAATTTGGCCGAAAAATGCCCCATTTGCGCCGTTTTACCTGTTTGTCAACCCAAATGGCCACGAAAATTTAAACAGACTATACTGGGATGATCCCTAACCTCCCTGGCACGTCTTAGTTGGTTTTTGGCCCACAATACGCTCGGACCCAGAGCCCACCCCCGAAATCGTGGGCTATAGCAAATCGATTTGGCTCGAAAATGCCCTATTTGAGCTGTTTTGCCCGTTTGTCCATGCAAATGGCCAAGAAAATATAAATGGACCACAATAGGACAATCCCCAACCTCCCTGGCATGCCCCGATCAATTTTTGACCTACAATATGCCCGTAACCTAGGCCCACCCCTAAAACCGTGGTCTATACATACCGTTTTGGCCAAAAAACTCCCCATTTGTGCTGTTTTGCCCGTTTGTCCACCCAAATAGCCACAAAAATTTAAACGAACCACACTGGGATGATCCCCAACCTCCCTGGCATGCCCCAATTGATTTTTGTGCTATAGTACACCCAAACCTCGGGTTCACCCCCGAAATCGTGGACTATAGCACACCGATTTAGCTCAAAAATTCCCCGTTTATGCAGTTTCGCTCGTTCACCTACCTAAATGGCCACAAAAATATAAACGGACTATGCTGGGATGATCCCTAAACTTCTTGGCATGAATTGATTGATTTTGGGGCCACAACCCGGCTGAACCCAAGGCCCACCCTAAAACCGTGGGCTATAGCAAACCAATTTAGCCTAAAAATACTCTGTTCATGCCACTTCAGAGTCTCTCCATCCAAATGGCCAAGAAAATTT
>NW_025868843.1:0-1306 GCF_002878395.1 Capsicum annuum
TCCTTACGTGCGATAAGGGGGACTTTCTTTCTATAGAAAAAGCGCTTCTCCATGAAAGGAAAATTAATGATTCATATAAATCTATCACGTAGTAATCTTTTTTTTTAACATTCCCAAGAAGTAATTGAGTAAACCATTGACAGTAGTTCCACGGGCATCGAAAAGGAAACGCTCAACTGTGGCACAATTAGTTCAAATTCTTTCAGGTAAGTGGAATCAATCACCTAAATGACATGATTCAACTGCCAGTGAGATTAGGAGCTTCCTGAGGCTTGTGAAGAAGCAAGCTTATCCCCGCCCCGACCGGCAGCTGCTAGGTTTCCCCATCTCTTCTAAACTGACTTGAAGTTCTAGACAAGGAATCTCTTTCTCTGGATTTATTCTGTTAGGTGATTACTTTTCATTTTATATAGCTGTAAAAGCTTCCTTTTTCTTTCCCTCAGCAAATCATTAGGGAAGTGGAGTCATTGTGAAGACTAGGTGTCGAACTCTTTTATCTTCGCCAAGATGCTTTCTCAGCGATCTTTTCTCATCCTGAAGTTGATCTCCTGTCCTCTACTGACCCACCCCAATCAGCATTACTATAGATTTCCACTCTCCCATGGCCACTTATAACGGAAAAGGGTACAGCTGGTTGGTCCAGCCTATTCGCCTTTGACTTCTTCTCCGCCTACTGACTGCTACTCGGCGGCTTTTATATAGAAGCGGGCAGTCCCCATTCAAAAGGATTCTATCTAGTTTTAACCTAGGTTTACCTGATTAATAGGGATGCTTTCCGTGGTATTGAAAGGGACCTGTACAAGTGTGAAATCCTAATGCTAAAACGTGAGGAATGCGAGCTCTGAACTCACCTTTAGATATAAAAGCTCAGTTGTAGAATTCGTCACCAGTGGCATAAGCAGAGGAGGCATATGGGGTGGGGAGAAAGGCAGTAATGCCAATAAAAATCGAAAATGAGAGACCCAAAGTAATGAGAAAATGGCTTCTATCGATGGAAAGACCGAAGCACACGCTCACTTGGGGACTTCTTACTCCAGCTGTTCCAAGAGTCTCCGCTAGTTGAACCGCGTCCAGTACCCGAAACAGATGCGCTGTGCTACCCAGCGCCTAACCTTGTCTCCCCTACTCCTCTTCTGGTTGTGCCATTACCAATCGCGGGTAACCCCCGGTCCGGCCGCCCCTGACCTAAGAAGAACTATTATTGAACTATTGATTTACGTAATTGGAAATAACCAATTAGGTTTACGACGAAACCTAGAAATCGATCACTGATCCAATTTGAGTACCTCTGCAGGATAGACCTCAA
>NW_025868844.1:0-2315 GCF_002878395.1 Capsicum annuum
AAAATAAAAATTTTATAAAAAATTTAAGGCACATTATTTTGGTACTCACCTATGAGATAGAACCAAGTCCCTCTCTTTCTTGAGTGAAATTTTAGCTTGTGATTACTTCAACTATTTTTTTCCAAAGTTGTACCCATAGGTGTATACCTGAAAAGGTATGATAGATTAACATACACTTAGTTTATCATAGATACCTGTCTCCCTGACATAGCCAATTTTAAGGAGTGACACTGACTCAGATGTTAGGTCAGGGAATTTTGATCAAGCTCAGCTTCAATTTGCTCTTTTAGAACAGGTTGGAGGACCAAGTTCTAGATCGTTTCTTCACTTATACTACCTCAAGTTTCTTCTTTTAGGATAAATTCATTTGGGACCCAGGTCCTTGTAATCATCTCTTACAAAGTGAGAAAATTCCACGTTGAAGTATCTTGAGAGTGAGAATTTAATCCCCTTTCTCATATCTGAATTCATGATCACAAGTTGGATTTGGGAACACACTTCAGTTAAGTTTTCAAATAGAGGACAATGGTGTGATCAGAACATTCTTGGCCCATTTAGGTAGAGAATTATTCCTCACATTTTTCAGAGGTTTGAGCCCCTTATGTTTTGTACTCTCTTGATGAACATATCTAAAATTATTAATTCTAGCTCTTATCCATATTTGACAACTTTCCTTAATGTGCTCATCCTTTCATAATAACTACACATAGGAATGAAAACCTTATTTCTACCACCATTGACAGTCTTTCCTTTCCACTTAGTAAGTTGAAATTCTCCTTGATAGCCCAGTCCTTTACCATCATTAACACCCTGACTAAAAAGTTTAGGAACGATCTGTGAAGAAGCAGTCCATTTAAGAGACTTGTTCAACCCTTCTCTTAAGCGGACCAGGACCTTTTTAAACTTTTTATTCCTGTAAAGTGTGTTTAGGAATCTTCCAATCTTTCCTTAAGATTAACTTGAAGCCTTAAATCTAATTTCTTCTCTTTTCCTTCTACATCATTTATTTTCTTTAGATTACTTATCAAACTCAGATTTTTAGATTTCATCTCAGTAGTTAGTTCACATATAGAGTCTATCAACACACTTGCAAGCCTTTTTATTTTCCTAATCGTGTAATTATCGAAATTCTACATAATATCAATAGAGTTACCTTTTTTTCATTCTCTGTGTCAGTCATGAATGTAAATAAGGAATCACAGATAAGTGGACTGTCTTTTAGTATGAGCATAGAATTATCTCCTATCTTCTCATTTTCACCTGAATCACTGTAATAGTCTCGCCATCCTGCTAAAGCTTGCTATACAGCATAACCAGCTACAACCTTCCTTCTTGATTTTTTAGGGACCTGGTCCCTTAACTTTCCCTTGTCACCTGCAGCATTAAGGTAAATCTTATAGTCCATTTTGTGTATTGGACAATCCTTAATGAAATTCTCAGGACTTCCACATTTGTTACACACCTCAACATTACTTCCCTTCTTGCTACTGCTTTCTCTTCCTTGAAACTGACCACTCTTCTTCACGGCTCTAACAATCCTGCTTGCCAGATAGGCAACTTCAATCTCTTCATCATCAGAATCATGTTTAGATGCCTTCAAAGCTAGGAATTTCTCTTTTTACTTCCTTCTTATCCATCCTTTGCTGCTTTTCGAGCTCATGGCTCTTCAAATTTTTTTATCAATTCTTCCACAGTGAGGGTCTTCAGATTCTTTTCTTCAATTATGGCATCTACATTACTTTTCCAGGACTTAGGAAGAACACCAAGAATTTTTCTCTCTTGCTTTTACAAAGGAATCACTTCTCTTAGGCAGTGAAGCTCATTTGTCATAGAAGTGAATCTTGTGTGCATCTCTTGGATTGTTTCTCTTTTTTTCGTAGTGAAGGTCTCATACTGAGTAGTCAGAATTTCTACTTTTGAATCTTTCACATCACAAGTACTTTCATGAGCGGTCCTCAAAAACTTCCAGATCTCCTTAGCACTTTCACAAGCAGAAATTTTGTTGTATTCATCATGCCTTATACCATAAACCAACGGCTTCTTGGTTTTGTAATTTTTTTCAATCCTCTTTTTATCTTGATCATTGAACTCCTTTTGTCTTTTGACAGCCATTCTTGTAACTTCTCCTTCTTTGACTTCTCTAATAGGAACATGAGGATCATCAAGAATTATGTCCATTTGCTCACTATCTTCAACCTTGATGAAGTCAAACATCCTGGTTTTCGACCACCCATAGTACTGCTCAATAAATTAGGTGGCCTAGTGGTAGATTTCCCTTCTTCCTCCCTAATTAGGTGGAGCAACCATGATAACCA
>NW_025868845.1:0-4670 GCF_002878395.1 Capsicum annuum
TAATTTTCATTGTTACTTTCGTGCTTACTATTAGATCATTAATATTTATTTCTCTGCGGTAATTTACACTTGGATTCTTTATTTCTTGGTTTTTCTTATTACTGTATTTTGTCATCATCAATCGGTAAGGACCTATTGACGTAATTTCATTCTCTGTGTCATAGTTGTGGTATTGTTGTGCAAGTCAGTAGCAAACATGACCCCTAGGAGTTGAGTTATTTAGCCCTCACATGCCTTCTTTTCTATGTCTTGCTTGTTTCTTGACTGAAATCATGTGTTGTGAGCCATGTTCTCCATTCTGTGCATGTATGGGTGCTTTGTTTGTATCTAATTGGTGTCATGATATTTGAAGAAAGTGAGGAGAGGGCTGCGCACTCTCAATTCTAGTTTTATTTTTATTCTTTATTAAATTGGTTTGTAATATTATTGTAAAGATACTATTTTTATTGATGTAATAATAATTTTAGGGGATTGTTTTGGTGGGCAGGGACATACGTGCTATATGAATGGTATAGATAGGCACAACTTAGGCTTATATTTGTGACATGCTACGTGAATCACTTACACATACAAATTAGGATTTATAAATGTATGAATTGTTTAGACACTTAAACTACGGTTTGTTAATTACTTTTGATCTAATTAAAATCGACATACCATATTAATCGACGTCGAGCATATTACTTTGATATTAGGCATGTTGACGTATTTCTGCATGTTAAGCATATTGATTTGAACCGAATCATGCTAATAGCTTTTAACATATCCATTGAATTAAGACATGATAGTATTTTTGATACGTTAACTTATTACATTAATTTTCTCATGTTAAGCACAACTTATTTAGTATGTCTTTAAATGTTTAGGTGTGTCGACACAATTTTTAGGCATATTAAAATAAATTTGAGCATGTTAACATTAAAGTTTCAGCATGTCCAACATCTAGTTTAGCAAATTAAATTAGTTTCTAGCATGGCTTAGATCAAGTTTACGCATGTCTAAATTAATTTTAGAAATTTTAGATTAATTTCTAGTATGATTAAATGATTTTTCTGCGCATCTAAATAAATTTTAGCACTTAGAATGAATTCCAGCATGTTTATAATGGTAGTTTCCTACATTTAGAGCATGTTAAAATATTAGATTTTAGGCATTCGTGGCATGTTTTCAGCATATCAACATGAAATATTGCGCCTTAACGTTATTCTTAGCATGTTTAATTAATTTTTCAGCATGATTAATTAATTTTTTCAGCATGTTGACTTCCAGCATGCTAAAATACTAGTAATTCTCTACATTTGCTATATGTTAATTTGTTCTCCGCATTTAAGTGCATTCCTAACATGTTAACACATCCTTTAATATTTTACTAGTTTCTTGTATTCTCATTATAGTTTATAACACTTAATTCACAAGCATATTTCTTGACACATTTACCACACTTTTGACACCCCTCATGAACACACATTACATTGTTGCATACACGAATCACAGTTGTCCTTTATCATCACTTGATTGATTATTTAGGCATCATGCCTATAGGTTAATGACATAATAAATAATTATTTGTCTTCGCATGCTATCACATTAGTTAACGTTAATTAATCAAGAGGCTAATTTGAGATTATTACGTGCTACTTGTTGTCCAATATGTTCGCGCTTCGAGTCCTAGGCAACAGTTTTCTTTTAGGGTGTGTTTGGTATGAAGGAAAATATTTTCCATGGAAAATGTTTTCCTAGAATATGTTTTCCTGGAAAATAAGTTGAATTCTTTTTGAAAAAATAAATTAAAAAAGTTAAAGTTATTTTGGGGAAGGGGGTTGGTAGGCGGGTGGGTGGGGGTGTCAGAATATGTAGTAGGGGTGGGATAAGAAAAAGTTTTGAATTTTATTTGTTAAAAAAAAAAATTAAAAATTACCGAGGGGGGAGGGGGGAGGGGGAGGAGGGAGGAGGGGGATTTGTAGGAGCTGGGGGTCAGGGTAGGGGAGTGAGGGGGGAGGGAGAAGAAAAAGATTCAATTTTTTTTTTTGAGGTTGTTGGGAGGGATGGGAGAGGGGGCCGGTAAGGGGGTAGGGAGGGTAGGAGTATGGGATAAGGGAAAAGTTTGAATTTTTTAATAAAATGTAGATATTGTTTTTGGAAGGAGGCTGGTAGGACTAGGGGTGGGGTGAGGGTAGGCGATGGACTAAGAAATTTTTTTGAAATACTTCTTAAAACAATTGAATTTTGGGGGTGGAGGTGGGGGTAGAAGTAGGGGAAGGGCATGGGGTAGGGGTAGGGGTAGGGTATGGACTAAGAAAAAGTTTTGAAATACTTTTTAAAATAATTGAATTGTGGGGGTGGGGGTGGGGGTAGGGGTAGGAGCGGGGTGGGGGTGATAGGATATTGGGAGCGGGGGGCGGGGTAGATGATTTTGAGACTTGTATGAATATTTCAACTTTAAAGTGAGGTTGAAAGAGAGTTTTGGAAAATGTTTTCCTTACTTTTCGAAGGGAAGTCATTTTCCATAGATTTAAGGAAAATAAGTTGGTTTGGAAAATATTTTCCAAAATATATAAGTCAACCAAACATAAGAAAACTGGAAAACATTTTATGGAAAATGTTTTCCTTCATGCCAAACACACCCTTTGTTTGGAACACAAATTGAAAATAGCAAAGTCCAGTGCCTCTTGGACGATAGTTGGGACGATATGTATTACTAAAAATGTTAATCTTGTCCTTGTCATAGAACGCCCTTAGACTTGACTTCCACCCTAGGTGGGGTGGGACAGGTAGTCATTTGTAAATGATGATCCCAACAAATACTAATGGCGAGGTTAATAATGTTATTACTTGCCTAAGAGTTCGGCCCTTGGGTCGGATGATGATTAAAAAATTGAGTTTCTGATTCGAATAAAATCAAAACATTTTTTTTGTTTGATTTGGACAATTTCTTTTTAGTCTTTTTATTCACTTTACATGTTTATTTGGGGTAGTTGGGTTATTACATGAGCAGTCCCCTTTATCATGAATTGTCTTACCTTCTTTCTCCTCGCTTGTCTTATTTACATGTTTTATTTAGCTTTATCACCTAGATAATCGATAATTAGAATTAACAAATGACATGTGTTTTATTGTTAATTATTTTATCGCTTAGCTAAACATTAAATTAATGATAAAATAAGAAACTTTATTTGATCACATAAAATCCCCATGTAAACTACGAATTCGGCCAGGAACTACCTTTGTTGACCTCGAAAGGTGCCTACCACCTTCCTTTTGAGGTAATTTGAATCCTTACCCGAACTCTGGTAAACTAAGATAAAATAACAAAATAGCTTCATAGTAGCCTAGACCGGTGCCCTAAAGCACCTTAATACGTTAGGTGACGACTCTCGCACCTATTTAAACGCATCCCAAAAAGAGTTTGTCACGTTGAATCCCACTTTTCGCAAGGAAAATGGGGCGCGACAACCCCTATACCCCACGTACCTCCCTACACTCTATCCCCTCATTCATATTTTGGAGGGTCTTTCTTTTAACAGATTATATACATACACGCGGACCCCACTCACAATTGATACATATATTCACTCACTCGAAACTCTATATAGACATCATTCTCACAGAATAAATAGATACACACACCTCACCAAATGATCCTCCATTCTCATTCATTTGCACCACCACAAGAACACACTCTACACACCCACTGATAAATACACAATACGACTAATTCACATAGATTGACTGAAAATAGATTAACAATTAACACACAGCACAACTCCACTTCAAATACAGAAAACACACTAGGATACACAGACACCACCGGAAAAATGCACATCACACCAAAAATGATACAATACCACTACACACGGAGAAATATTGAGGGAGATATTGAGAGAAAAAATAGTGAGAAATAGGGGGAGATTAAAAGAGGAAGAGAGATTGAGAGAGAGATAAATGGGGAATAGGAAAAAATTTATAGAGAGAGTTGATCGGAACGCACGCAGATGTTACTGTTCCAGCGGATTCTCATCGGAGAATATCCTTCCAGCTCTAATTTCGAACCAAAATGACCTCATTGAAAAATGCAAAACCAGCGACCAAAAAATCCGAAGCCTCTATCATTTCTTAAACACAAGAAATCCGCGACCCATACGCGCTAGTTCCCATTTCCGACCCAAAACCCAATCAAAAAAATATTGATTGAATGGGTCTGTTAGTTTATTGGGTCAGTTCAAATTTTGGGTTTGTCTATGCCGGGAGTTCATTGTCGGGGATTTTTGACTGAGGTATTCTGGTACCGCTTCATCAAACAATTCAATTGAAATGAAACATCAAATTGAGGTCCAAATTTTCAACTCTATCTTTATCTATTTTTATCTTATCATGGAATTGATGTTTTGATATCGTGGCTAGCATGATTCATGTTGGGTTGGTGATATATCTTGATAGTGTGTTTGAGAAATTTTAATCGTCGTGGTTGTGACTTTGATTGCTTGATTTCATATCAACATTGATTAATCATATGATGAGAATGATTTGGGGAAATGGATTGATTCCCCTTAATTCATATAAGTGTACCCTTTAGTCGAGCCATTCCCATTGAGTCCTATAAGGTGTACCTTTTAGTCGAGTCACTCCCTTTGATTCCTATAAGATGTACTTTTTAGTCGAGTCATTTCTCT
>NW_025868846.1:0-7720 GCF_002878395.1 Capsicum annuum
AGAATCCTAGCAATATCAGCAATATAAAGGTTCAGTGTCACCTTTCTAACAGTAATGGAGAACAATTCACCAATGCCCACCCCATTCGTATAGAACTCATACACTTCAGGTTTAGCAAATCTTCTCTGAAGGTCTCCCTATAGAAAGAGGTTAGACTATCCTTGAAAATTTAATTTTTCTAGTAAAGTCTACATAGCAACATCCCCAAACTCACTAACAACTCTCCCTCTAGCTAATTTATGATTTTAAAAGTGGAGATGATGAGCCTCAAGAGTATCTTGATAAGAGGATGGTGCAGGGACCTCAAAGTCAGGATCCACATCAATAGTGGTATCCAGATAGAATTTAGAGTCAGAAGAGTTAGAAGAAATAGGTTTGCTGACCTATTTCTTTGAGTGAGTAGAAGACTTTAGAGGAGAAACTTTATAAGATGTGGAAGATTTGACTCTGGGAGAGGATTCTGAAGATGAGGAGGCCTTTGGTTTAGGTTTAAAAAAATACTTTTGATACACTGAGGTTTGGGAAGCTTTTTCCCTGGTCATTTTATTCTTCCTAACTGATCAAAGAAGAAGATCAGTAGAGGAAGCAGGAAAGGATACAGGAGGAGGAGTGAGATCAGAGCTCATTCATCTTCATGTTGCTTCTTTCCTCGAGTATGAGGGGTTTGATGAGTAGAGATAACTGGAGAGGGTTTCATAGGAACAGTGTCATCAACATTAACAGAGATGGAGGAGGGTTTTTATTTAACTGAGATCTCAAACTTCTTGGGATTAAATCTGCAATAGGAAGGTTGCCTCTATCCATAGAAAGATCATCAACATCAACTATTTGGAACGGGATAGGAATAGGAAGGAGGGGTTGCGTGAAGGTTGAAGATGGTGAAGGGATTTTGGTAAAAGGGTTTGGGAAGTTTCTGAAGGCTGTGAAATCAGTAAATTTTTGGGATATTTAAGGAGGGATAATGGGAGGTAAAGTGATGTGTGGATGAAGAATAATGGCGGTGAGGGGATTTATAATGGAGTCTGTGGATGAAGAAGAAGAGAAAGATGCCATTTTGTGAAACAGGAAATTTTTCTTGGTTGTGAAAAGTTGAGGAGATGATGAATAAGAATTAAGGAGAAAAACGTATTTAAGAAGAAAGGGAGAGGAAGTTGAAAGGGTGAGAGATTATATCATCAGAGCCGTAATGAATAGAGTGTCTGCACTGATAGGAAAGATTTGATCAGCTTTTTTAAATAAAAACTGACTCTTGAAATTTTGGCAGTTTAAGTGTAACAATATAGAACCAAGTAGACAACGTATTTCTCTTTATGCTACTGAAGATAATGATAATTATACCTGAATGACAAAATGTACAAAACGGCTTCTATGATCCATTTTCACTGCAAAATTAACACATCCATGATTCAGTATACTCTAAAATCTTGGAATTAGGATACACAACTGAATGTGTGAGACTGAATTAATCAACAATCACTTTGAAGATCAACTTATTCTAATCAAGCATTAAGGGAGACTTATGCAATTTTAATCATCCCCAAGGCTAACCTAATTTTTTTAAAGTGTTCTCTGCTCAAAGCCTTAGTGAAAATGTCAACAATCTATTCCTCAGTAGGGCAAAAAATAATTGATATATGACCTTTTACAACATTATCTCTAAAGAGGTGATGTCTAATATCAATATGCTTGGTTCTTTTATGTTGAACAAGATTTTTTTCTATGTTAATAGCACTTGTATTATCACAAAAAATAGGAACACAACCAACATCTATACCAAAGTCCATGAATTTTTGCTTAATCCATAGCAATGGAGCACAACAGGAACCTGCAACAACATATTCAGCTTTAATAGTAGACAAAGCTACTGAATTTTGCTTCTTTGTGGACCAGGTAATGAAACATGATCCAAGGAAGTGTGTCATTCCTGTAGTACTTTTCCTGTCTACCAGGTACCCTGCATAATCAGTATTTGAGTATCCTATCAATTTAAAATTACTACCTTTGGGGTACCATAAGCCAAGATTACTGGTTCCCTTCAAGTATCTAAAAATTCTCTTCATTGATTTTAGATATGATTCTTTGGGTTCTTCTTAAAACCTGACACATAGCCCTACACTGAACACTATGTCAGGCCTGCTTATTGTAAGGTGCAATAATGACCTTATCATACCTCTATACAATTTTTTCTCTACATCTAAACCTGTTTCATCCAAATCCAGCTTTGTGGCAGTGGCAATAGGAGTACTGATCTCTTTTTCTTCTTCCACAGAGAATCTTTTGAGAAGCTCTTTGACATACTTCTATTGGTGGATCATTGTCCCTGATGCTGACTATTTTATTTGCAATCCCAAGAAGTCATTCAGCTCTCTCATCATACTCATCTCAAATTCACAACTCATGATTTTGGCAAACTCATGAGTCATTCTTATATTGGTTGAGCCAAAAATAATATCATCTACATATACCTGCACAACAAAAAAATTCTTCCTATTAGATTTCAAGAAGATGGTATTGTCAATTTTATCGCTGGTATGTCATACGCTAATAGAAACTTTAACAATCTTTCATACCAAGCTCTTGGAGCTTGTTTCAATCCATACAAGGCTTTATCCAGCTTGTACACATGATCAGGAAACTCCTTGCTTTTAAATCCTGGAGGTTGCTTAACATACACTTTTTTCTTAAGAATCTCATTTAGGAATGCACTCTTCATATCCATCTGATAAAGAATAATATCTATGTAGGAAGCAAAGAAAACAAGTAATCTTATAGCTTCAAGTCTTGCTACAGGAGAAAAAGTCTCATCAAAGTCAATTCCTTCTTCTTGGTTGTATCGTTGGACCACCAATCTAGCCTTGTTTCTTGTAACTATTCCATGCTACTCAACTTTATTTCTGTACACCCACTTAGTCCCAATTATTGATCTATCTTTTGGAAGAGACACTAAGTTTCATACTTTACTTCTCTCAAACTGATTCAATTTTTTCTACATGGGTATGATCCAATCAACATTAAGTAATGCTTCATTTACCTTCTTTGGCTCAATCTCTGACATAAATGCCTTGAAGTCACATATGCTTCTTAATCCAGACCTTGTAGTGATGCCAGAGGTGAGATCAGTGAGAACATTATCAATAGGATGTGATCCTTGATACTTGTATCCTTTTGAGATCAATCTTAGTGAGCTACTAGGATCACTCCTGGTGTTTTGAGTTGGGGTTTTTTGTGGATCAATTGCCAGGTTGTACCTTCATCTTTAATTCCTCCTATTAATGTGCCTTCATGTTTGGTATCTTCAGTCAATGAACCATGTTGTATAACCTGTTCCTCAGTATCACCTCTATCCTGCAGGTTAGTCTTAATACCGGATTCATTAAAAATCACATCCATGCTTTATTTAACGCAGTTAGTTCTTTTGTTTAAAACTCTATAAACCTTACTATGAAGTAAATAACCTAAGAAGATTCCCTCATCACTTTTAGCATCAAATTTTTCCAAATTATCCTTTTCCTTATTATGTATGAAGCATTTACAACCAAAGGTTCTAAAGTGAGAAATATTAGGCTTTATTCATTTTAGTAATTCATAGGGAGTCTTCTATGGCATAGGTCTGATCATGCATCTATTTATGATATATGTTGCAGTACTTATTGCCTCAGCCCAAAGGTTTTTAGAAATATTTGCTGCAAACATCATTGTTCTATCCATTTCTTCCAAGGTTCTGTTTTGCCTTTCCACCACTCCATTTTGTTTTGGTATTCTAGGAGCTGAGAAGTTATGATCTATACCATTTGCTGAACAGTATTTCAAGAATTTTACATTCTCAAATTCTTAACCGTGGTCAGACTTTATGGAAAATAATGAAGTGCCTAGTTTCTTTTTAATTTTCTTAATGAAGATTTCAAAGACATCGAAGGCATCTTCTTTAGAGGCTAGAAACAAAGTCCATGTGAATATAGAATAGTCATCAACAAATACAAAAAATACCTTTTTCCACCTCTTCTTTGAAGTCTCATGGGTCCACATAAGTACATACGAACCAGGTCAAGACACTTGGTAGTGCTAACATGGTTCTTTGACTTAAAATAAGATCTTACCTGCTCCCCCCTTACACATGGAGTACATAGCTTTTCTTCCTTGAACTTGGTCTTGGGTAATCCCAATACTATGTCTTTGGATGAAAGTATGTTTAGTTGTTTCAGACTTTCAGGGCCAAGTCTTCTGTGTCAAAGGAGGGAATTATTTTCTATAGCACTCAGACAAGTTAACTCAGGTCCTGGTTGTGCTATGATGTCAGCTTTGTATACATTTTTGTATCTCCTTACAGTGAGGACAATCTCTTTGGTATCCATTCTTTTGACTTTGACTCCGGCAGCAGTAAAAATAACTTTATTACCTTCTTTACATAGTTGTAAGATGCTCAGGCGGTTATGCTTCAATCCTACTACAAGATAGATATCCTCCAATGCTTTTGACTCAGATGAGCCAATCTTTCCAACTCCAGTTATAATTCCCTTTTTTCTATCACCAAAAGAAACTCCTCTTCCATCTATTTTAAAGAGTGAAAGGAACTTTTTCTTATCACCAGTCATGTGTCTTCAGCAAGCATTGTCTAAGTACCAGTGCCTTTTGCTTCCTTTCACCTTCTCCTATAAAAGAAATCAATGGTTAGACTTAGTGCAACATGTTTCTCTGAATAGAACTGGTTTTGTTTGTTTTGGTCTAAGAAGATCTGTTTGCTAGGTTTTGACTGTTTGATCTGCTTTTTGTAGCCACTGGACATTCAGTGGTGGAATGTCCAAGATTTATACAGATATAACATAAATATTTAGGATCATCAAAACTTTTGTGGAATCCCAAACCTACCTTTTCATTGAAGTTTCTCTCACCTAATTTGTGAACAATTCTTGAGGAATTTCTCCACCTATTTGCCCTTTCAAGATCCAATTTTAGTTTAGAAACTTCCTGACTCAACTTATTTATTTTTTCAGTTAAATCATGGCATTCTTGTTTGTATTTAACTAGTTCATGTTCAGCATATTTTTGTTCTTTACTCATAGCCTTTTTCCCATTTTCAGTAAGATTTGATTTGAGAACTTCAGACTTGAGATTGTTATTTGAAATCTCAAGTTCTGTAACCTGTTTCTTGAGAGTGCATTTTTCCTTGTCAACTGTATCTGAGCAAGCCTTTAGATTAATGAGATCAAATTTGAGACTTGCAAGACTGTTGAACAATTCATCCCCATCATAGGTTAACTCTTGAAAATCATCAATCAATGCACTCATCAAGGAAACAAGTTTTCGCTTTGAAAATAATTGCATTTTTTCTTTTCAAGTATACTTACCTACGAGCCCTCATCTTTTTCATCTAAGTCTGAATCTCCAAGAGCCATGAATATAGTTTCATCAACTTCATCTTCATCTAAATTAGATCCCTAGGCTGCTATCATTGCATGCTCCTCCTTCCTTTTTGCCTTCAGTTCCTTTTTAGTTCTTTCTTTCTTCCATTCTATTTCCCAGACTGGACAGCCTCTAATCTGATGATCAATTTTGTCGCATTTGTAGCACCCATTTGGATTGTCATTGGAACATTTCTTAGTACCTGTTCCCTTCTTCTTCTTAAAGAATTTGCTGAAGTTCTTGGTTATGAAGGAAACTTGCTCCTCATCAAGTTCAAATTCCTCATCACTATCAAAAGCTTTCAATTCTAAGATTTTATCAGGAGCTGCTTGTTCTTTGGTTCCATCAACTTCCATTTCATAAGTCCTTAAGTTCCCTACTAGTTCATCCATGGTCATGCCTTCAAGATCGTTATTTTTCTCCCTGATTGCAGTCACCTTAACATTCCATTTTAATTTAGTTAATAGCCTTAGTACCTTTTGAAGTTGTTCCTCCTCAGAGATGACCTTTCCTAAGGAAGTCAGCTTATTTGTTAAGGTGGTAATCCTTTTCATCATCTTATGCAGGTTTTATTATCCTTTATTTTGAATGCCTTATACTCAGTGAAAAGGAGAGAGATCCTAAATTTTCTTACTTGAGAAGTGCCTTCATGAGCATTCACCAGTACATCCCAAATTTTCTTAGCAGTAATGTAGGTGGATACCCTATTATATTCAGCAGGTCCTAGTCCACAGACCGAGATGTTCTTGGCCTTTGCATTTTTCTTCAAAGCCAACAAGTCATCAGGAGTAAATTCACTCCTTACTTTCTTGACTTGTTCACCATCAACCAACTTCATTGGAATAGTGGGACCATCAGTAATCCTATCTCATAATTCATAGTCTTCACCTTGGATGAACATTTCCATCCTTTCTTTCCACCAGATAAAGTGAGAACCATTAAAAGGTGGAGGTCTAGTAGTTGACTGACCTTCACTGTGACCAGTAGGAGGTTTGGATTTTATCATGTTGATATTTTTTAAGGCGCTAGCCTTATTTAAGACAACCTCGCTCTGATACCACTTATTAGAGTACGAGCTCTACTAATTGTCTATCTATGGATCAAGTAAGTAAACGTGGTTCATAGAAATAAAAGCTGAACACAGTGTTTTTACGTGGAAAATATCCGGCTCAAGAAAGGTGTAAAAAATTATGACCTGTACCTCTACAAGATTTAACCCCAACTTCACTATAATACTTGAGCCTCAACAATCAACAAAATTACAAGACTTCTTGTAAACTAGGAATTAAAGCTTCTAATTCCTATCACTACAAAAACACAAATCTTCCTAAGATAAGTGTTCCCAAGTATTCGAGTTCCCTAACTTGAAGACAAAACTCCTAACTCAGTTTATATATCACTGAGACTAGAACAATGACTCGTTACAACTCAATGAACCTACCTACTACACATAATGTATAACTTGCTAAGTAAGGGACTAGGTTCTTCTTCAAGTATGGGAACTGATTTGCTGATTGTTGATTATCTTTTTAATGCATTGGGTGATTGCTTTGAATATCGTTTTTTGTATTTAAGCCATTCTTTGATAGTCCTTTGTGATGTCTACTTCTATCTTCAATAGGACTCTATTAAGTAACTCACTTCTCGTTGTTGCCGCCTCTTACTCTCTTAGATTTAATAGGGCTCTTTTGCTTTATCCTCTCTTCTTGCTGGACTCCTTGATCAATCCAACTTCTGCACGACTTCTTGTCTCTCTTCATCTTGAATAGGACTCTTTTGCAGGACCTCTTACTCAACCACTCTACAGCTATGGTAAATATTTATCCACTCATGTTTGTATGCAAAGTCATCTTATTAGGAACTTGTTTGCATCTCAGCTTTGTTCACTTGGATGGACAATCTTTCACAACATGTTTCATTCACATGTCTATCACCAAAACTCCACAGTCCCTACACCTATATGCTTAAATTATGAGGTCTCTCTTGGTAAATTATTATTTGTTTCTTGTTCCAAATCACTATATAAGAGGTGTGACCCTTATTGATGCTAAATTAGCTACTAGATGAAATTTATGCCTAATATTGAGTTAAGACTTAGCATTATGTGTAAACTTGCATAAAAATTCAAGGGCTAACCTAATATTTATACTTGACTTGAATAAGAGGTTATATTATGAAATCTTGCCTAGTAAGATGGCTTATGTGATAACTAGCTACTTCTAAAATATATGATTATTATTTGGAACCTATAAACCTAGTAAGCTAGTTGGGGGACTTGATTAAAATATGGAAACTAGTCCTTAAGGTTGTGACATGCTTA
>NW_025868847.1:0-7225 GCF_002878395.1 Capsicum annuum
AAAAAAAAATGCTATATCAGGCCTTGTAGTATTTGCAAGATACATTAGTGCATCAATTGCACTAAGATATGGTACTTCATAACCAAGGAGTTCCTCATTCTTTTCTTGAGGTCGGAATGGATCCTTATTCAATTTTTGCATGTTTCTCATTTAAACAAATACTCTATTGCTTTTGAAAACTCTCCAAGAGTTTCAATGATACTCAAATCATCAAATTATATGTTATGAGGATAATAAAAAGTTTTTCAGAAACTTTATATGCTTCAAGCATTTTGAATCCTTTAGGAATTTTCATATGGATGTTTGTCAAGTAACAAATATCCAACATGTTAAGTGTGACATCTTCAAGTGTCTGGACTGCAAATCAAATAAGTTTTACGCTTACCAAAATGCATCCTTTCAGGTCACTTAAATGTTTCTACGCTAGCATGCTTAAATTAACGCAGAATTCATATCCTCATAATCTTTTACAATATTGCGCCAATATTGTATCAAAGATATCGTCGACGATTTTTTATTTTGTATCAGTTCACAATACGATATAATATTTTGAGATCTCATCACTTCATTATTTTCAGGTACCTAAACCTTTCATAAGGTTTCATGAAGTGTTATGTCGTAGTCTCTTCAAGAGCACATTACCTTCTTATTATGATTATTTGCTCCTTATCCTTTTCAAGGATTATTTCATTTGGAACTGATTGGTCTATCATGCTTCACACATGCATAGACTTTATCCTTTAAGGACACGAAAAAGTAGCACTTGCAACTAAATATGAGATGCTTTCAGTATTTAACTTGAATTATCTTTTGAATGAGGATCTGAAGATAATTCCTAATATATTTCATAGCTGCTTATAATCTCCCCCTTATGTTAGGAAAACTAACATACATCCTCCATCTTCTTTGAGGAATTCATCTTTGTGCATCATGACATATTTATTAATCGTATACCGCACATCAAAACTATTAGATGAAATAGTTGGTTTCTGACCTTAAACCAATTGAGAGGAAAGAATATCATAATATATTGGTCTAATGCATACAAGTGCTATTGTATGCAATATATCATATTTCATACCAATACATAAAACTTTGTTCTCATTAGTAATGGTTCAACTATTTATGGAAGGCATTCAATGCTAAACCATCATCATCAAGATGAATTATCTTGATTACATAATCTGAAAATTATGCTCAATTTATATTGAACAAGTAACTTTATGAATGTATATGTGATCATCTTATTGATGCATCTTTTCAACATATCACATGATAGGTGAATGAACCCTTATTTACCTTTTATTCTTTTCTGATTTTGAGGGATTGGTCCAACCAACTTATCATGAGAACAAGCAACATTAAAGTTCATGAAGAATTTTCTAATTCTTCAATACATGTTCAATACTCAGTATGCACACTTCGGGATATCACAATCGTTCATGTCAACTTATGAACTTTTAATCTAGTAAACTCCAAGTTTACCATGATATGTGTTTTTGCTTTAGTAAATTTTAGATTTACTACTTTAGAAGTAGATTTCAAAATAACTCATCTCAGCTATTCTACCTCTTTCGGAGGTAAGTTGTCATACCATCACAATCAAGTACACGTTATATTAATAAGCTTCACTAAATATTATCACATTCACCCCAGGGAATGGATCTGTGCTTATAATAATCAAAATTCTCATTCCCCAAGAATGGAATATAATCGTGTCTTAAGCCTATCAAATTATGATAGCTTATATATCTTATAACCTCTTGCATCATATTGCTACTTCAGGAGCAAATTGAGGTATACATGTAGAGAATTATTCTCTAGCATATCTTATAATCATAATAAGTGTGTGAAAATATTATCACTTTCGATAATTATTATCATATGGTCTCTCCACGCTTATATTCGTGCATTCAATCATTTGTCTTCTTTCAACAATAAAACAAGTTGTCAACTCTTTCAGATTTATGTTACCATATTCACTTCATGAAATAGAGTATATTAATGGGATATGTTTCATGACCTTTTATTAAACACCCATTATTTTGCCTTAGCCATCATAATATCATCAATATGATGTATTGAGATTCAAAATCAACATCTTATCCATATAAAGGCGTCTTAGGTATGAATCGATGGGACTTGAACCCAACATATTATCATTCTTTTTGATAATATTGTTCTTGAGGAATAAATTTAAAATATAAATGGTTCCAAATCAATTATTTTTTCTCAAATCCAATAATAATTATATTAGTAGTAGCAAAAGAAAGATAACATAAAGAATTACTAACCTTGAAATCCTTTAGATTTATAATCTCACCTTATTTGGTAGAGTTTCGTGCTGATAACGTGTTATAAAACAAAAAAGAGATTACTAATGTTTATTTTTGTAATAAGCTATTTTATACTAATTTTAACTATTTCCCACAAACTACATTAATCTTATTTTCTTTCAAGAGATGGAAAAGAAAACAAAAGAAAAGTACATTCCTTTTAACAGCAGCTGGAAATAATTATATGAGCATAAAGACAAAAGATTGAGATGTCTTGTGGATATGTTCGTTTTGCCTCTTTGGAATACAACTAAAAATTAAGTTGTTCTTGTGGATATTTGTATGACGTATTTCCAATCCGAGTAAATAAAGCACAAAAGATTGATTTGGAGTTTATTTTATCTAATTTTATCTAACACTTTTTCTAGGTCTAATTTAAAGACGAAATCTCCAACTGACTGTTTGGATTTACCAAACTTCTTCATAATTTCTTGAATGAGAATAGCATTGTCTACCTTTTAAAAAACTAGCTTGTTGGCGGCCTATGTATGTTGAAGAAAGGATTTAATCACGTTGACGATTATGTTAGTAATCATTTTGTAAATAGCATTGCAAAGATCTATAGGTTTGAAATTCCTAAATTGATTTGAATTAGGAACCTTAGGAATATGGCAGAGGTAAGTGCAATTAATAACTTTAGGAATTGTTGAATTAGTGAAGACTTGATGACAAAAATCTAACACTGAAGAATCAATTATTTTTCAGTAATGTTGGTAGAAGAAGGGGTGTAACCCCTTCGTCCGGGTGCTTTTGGAGGGCTTAGAAGCTTTAATGGCTTTCATGATTTTGACATTCTGGAGGGGATTATCCAGAGTGTTAAGATTGATATTAGTAAAGGAAGTAGGAATTGA
The DNA here is from genome assembly GCF_002878395.1 of Capsicum annuum. Classification (NCBI taxonomy): domain Eukaryota; kingdom Viridiplantae; phylum Streptophyta; class Magnoliopsida; order Solanales; family Solanaceae; genus Capsicum; species Capsicum annuum. The sequence continues at coordinate 3,188 of NW_025868847.1, forward strand.
AGTAGTGTCCTTGATGGTAGTGATTATGATTACTATTGACATAGGAGATTGTGAAGTTGGCTAGAAAATCTTGTTGATTTATCGACTTACCATTATCATCAAAGAAAAAGGAGATTTTATCAAAACATCTAGGTAGGGGAGTGGGCACAAATAAGAGTCTATGTTGATTAACATAGGGGAGTGCTCTGATTGGAATCTAGGTAGTGTGTGACCATAATGTTTGGATGTTGATTTATCCAAACATCGTTAGCTAAACACCTATCAAGATGCTCCACGATAAGGCCATTTCTTTTACGTCTATTTGACCACGTATATTTGGAATCTTTAAAGCCTAAATCCATCATATTACAATAAGATAATCAGTTAGCAAATCTAGCAGATCTAGAGGAATTAATTGACCTGCCACCCAATTTCACATTTTGGTTTGTAATTTTGTTAAAATCTCCTCTTATAAACAACGATCCATGATGAATATCTCAAATTCGATTAAGCTTATTTCGCACAAGTTATTTCTAATGAAGCTATTAGTGTTAGCATCTATAATATTCATGAGCCAAGTTTTGTGCTTAGGGTGTGCCTGATCAGTAGCATGGATCTCTTAGTTGGATTGCCTCACTCAAGTCAAGGTTACCAATTTATCCTCCCAGAAAATGACTACACCCCCAAAGCCTCTTATAGCAGGAGATTCCAGCATACCACCAAAGTGTAGTTCCACATCTCTAAGGTTGCTATGACTAGAAAGACTAGTGTTTAGGAGTGCCACAATGCAAGGTCCATGTATGTTAATAATTTTCTTAATAGTTCTCTTAGTAGCATCATTTCATGCATGATGAATATTTCAAATTATGATAGAGTGTGTGAAATGTATAAAAGCAGAAAAGAGATTTAAGGATCAATCACAAACCCTCAGGTTGGGCTTTACACCACTGCTAGCTTCACTATTAGGTTGATTGGTGGGCGGATATCTATCCAACATTTCTTAATTGTTCGGGCATAAATAAATGAACTTTTTTTCATCCATCTTCAGAAACAACATAAGAGCTGTATCTTTTAGTTTTAATAATTTTGAGTAAGATGACTGATTTTTCACCACCGATACTTTTTGCCTTCCCATTGAAACTACTTTTTGTAGACTGTTCATTTGTTGTGGTATGAAAAAATTTATTGGAGCGTACGGAAGGGGTTGTTGAGCAATCCATGGAAAGAATAACAGGTTTGATTGAATAGTCTTTATATTTGGAAAGAAAGACATATATTGCCTCAATGGTTCTATCAGTGGATTGAAGTGTGAAGGTTGATTTTAGATGTATTGCATGCCGTTGAATAGAGTTGGAGCAAGATCTGAGGCCAAAGGGTTGAGTATAGTGTTCAACCAAATGTGGTTTGAGTATTGTCCATGGCTAGATGCACCCCCTCCGCTATCATCTGAGTAAGGAAATCTGAATTTTTGAGTAAATTTACTGAACACTCGTGAGAGTAGAGCACCTTCAGTGTAAATATATTTTATTGAGATGAAGAAGGGGACCTTGGATAAAGATAAAGATTTTATAAAGTTGAGATGAAGTGAAGATAAAGAATTATTTTTTGGAGAAAACTCTCAAAGGTGTTTTTATAATTTGACTGAAGGTGCATTGTAAAGATTGATAAGGTGCATATATATACTAAAGTACATAGTTCTAAGACACTTCTGCTGATTGTGGAGCATGAAATATTGCCTCTGCTTGAGAAAATGACCAACCCATGTAGAGTCAATTTGGAGTATTTTAAGCAATGTTCTCCCAAAGTTGTGGAGTTCTCATCTATTTCAGTGCTTTTAAAAGTTTGACTCATTTATGCCATTATTGTTACAGAAAAGTTCATTCGTGCCATTATTTTGTAGGCGATTTTGCAAAATTATTTTTACCACATGACTTTTTATTAAAAATCTATGTCACCAAATCTAAATAACTATTATTACTTGAAATTAAAATAAAAATTGGTTCCATTAAAATAAATAAAATAGGAAAAGAACATGGGCTGACCAATTACAAGACAAATGGTCCAAGTTTGGCCCACTTGACATAAAATAGCTTGTCGGCGTTTTTATTTGGAAAAATCACATAAATATACAACTTAAGAGTCAATATTACAAAACATACCGGCATTATTTTTTATTTAGAAAATATAACATTTATTTACAAAATCTATCAACTATTTAGATGTCATTTTATATTAAAAATTCTAACCCTTTTCTCACATTATTCTTCTTTCTCGTACTTCTTTTTTTAATCAGATTCCAGAATACTAGTAAACCAAAAGTTTACACATACTGCAACTCAAATCAACTACATTGGACATTAACCCTAAAAAGCTTCATCTTAAGCTCTTTCACCACGAATCCTCCTAGCAAATTGAATATCCTTAGGTATAATCGTAAGCCTCTTAGCATAAATAGCACAAAGATTAGTATCTCCAAACAAACCAACATGGTAAGCCTTAGCAGCCTCTTATAGAGCAGTAACAACACTACTTTGAAACCTCAGAGCCATTTTGAAATCCTATACAATTTCCCTCTCTGAAATGGCAACTTCTTAATCATCAACTCCGTCGATTTCTGATACTTCTTGATTTCCCTCAAAGCCACAATCCCTGGGCGGAAACGGTGAGCTTTCTTCACTCCTTCAGTTGCTGGAGTGGATTTTCGTGCAGCTTTGGTGGCTAGTTGCTTCTTTGGAGCTTTTCCACCAGTGGATTTGCGAGCTGTTTGCTTAGTACAAAAATAAAAAAAATTAAAACTACATTCTTTCCTTCTTCCTTAAATACCCAAGCCTCAATCCGAAATTTCATATCTAAATTTTTATTTTTTAATACCCAATATTCCTAAACGGAAGTGCTGTAGCAAAGGCCAACATTATTTTTTGCAGCAACTCCAGTGAGCGATCTGCCCAGTTTCATCGAGCAAACTGCCGGATGATTTTGGATGATTTCATCCAAACTCCCTTAAATTTTTCATTTTTTCCCCTCATTATATTTATGAAATTTCTCCATATAAGTTTGCCATCCCTTTGTAAAATACCCCACAGTGACAATACCAAGAACACAAAAGGATTTTTAAGGTTTTTGTTTGTGAGAAAAAAATGGCTGAAGAAATTGTATAGAGGGCTAAGGAAACCGTCAAGTGATTCAACGACCAAAATGTTTTTGGGTTTATCACTATTGATGATGATAGTGACGATCTGTTTGTTCATCAGTCAGTATGTTTTGTGTTTTGGATACGGTGGACGAATCCGATATGGTGGTGACGGTGGCCGTGGATATTATTTCCGATGGAGGTTTTGGATTTTTACTCAATGTTTGTTACTACTGATTGTTCTTCTATTCTTCTACTTCTAGCTTGTTGGAAAGGAAGAGGCCAACTAGATTGAATCTTTCGATATTTTTAAGGAGTTTTGAGAATTTTTTGATGACACCAGTGAAGGTTATCAATGATTTTATGGTGCATGAATTGTATAGAAATTGGTGTATGAATTGTATAGAAATTAGTGTATGAATTGTATAGAAATTGATGTATCACCAGCTTTATGGTGTTTGAATTGTATAGAAATTGTGTATCAACAGCTTTATGGTATCTGAATCGTATAAAAATTAGTGTATCAATAATTTTATGGTGCATGGATTGTATAGAAATTGGTGTATCATGATGTATGAATTGAATAAAAATTGGTGTATGAATTGTATAGAAATTGGTGTATCATCAGCTTTATGGTGTTTGAATTGTATAGAAATTGGTTTATCAATAGCTTTATGGTATCGGAATTGTATAAAAATGTGTATATCAATAATTTTATGATTTTTTAAATAGTTAGAAATTAATATATTAATAATTTTATGGCGTCTAAATTATATAGAGATTGTTATATCATCAATTTTATTTTAAGGTGTCTTAGAAATTGGTGTATCAATAATTTTATAGTGTTTGAACTCTTTAGAAATAGGTGTAATAATAATAATAATAATAATAATAATAATAATAATAATAATAATTAATAATAATAATAA
>NW_025868848.1:0-3461 GCF_002878395.1 Capsicum annuum
GGTGAATTTGAATATCAAATATCAGTAATATCAGTTATCCAATTTCTTAGTATGGATAAGTACAGATGTCAGCTCTAGTAGCTTCAGATACTCAGTATCTTATTGTCAGTATTATTATTTTCGGGTGTCAGTGTTCAAAATGTAACATTCGGTGTCATGATAATTTCAGTTGTACTTTATGCATCTATGGGTGTATTGTTGATCAGACATGTTTCAAAATTGGTAACTGCAGAGTTTCTATATATGTTTATTCTGGCGAATACATATTATTCAGATTGTTATGTTTTTGCATAAGCCTTATATTTCACCTTACCCTATCCTTGCATACCAGTATATTCTTTGTACTGACGCATCCGCGCTATGGTGTTTTCCCCACCATAGGTTCAAAAGAGAGAGATTCAGAGTATATTTAGCTGTTAGATCTTGTCGCAGTGGGTGCAGCAGTGAGTCCTCATCATCTGAGGATATTTTATTTCAATTTTTTGATGATTTTAGTAGACAGAGTTAGTTGGGGAATTGTCCCTTCAACTCCACGGTTCAGACAGTGTAGAGGCTTTTTAGACAGATGTATTGATATGTAGTTTTCAGTACTGTATATTTAGATGTTTGAACCTTATGGCCAGATTTAGCCAGTTTCCACATTTATCATATTATATTATGCAGTGAACAGATATGGATATCAGTGAAGGGTTAGCTTGTGGTCCCTCGGGGTCACGAGCACCGTGTGGCATTTTGGTTCATGGGAATTGGGGCGTTACAAACTTGGTATCAGAGCCTAAGGTTCAAAAGGTGTCCTAGGGAGTCTGAAAAGCCGCATCTAGTAGAGTCTTGTACAAGAGTGTGTTGCGCGCCATATTCATGTACAGGAGGCTATGAGATGTTTTAGGAAAGGTTTTCATTCTTTTAATGTTTGTGTCGTGCCAGTGAGCAAGAAGCTCGATTTGAATTTTTAGTCTAATCTTTGGTTTGCTTCTATTTGCAGACCATGCCTTTAAAGAAGAGAACAGGAAATCAGTTAGTTCCTCAGCCAGTAGATCCTGTGAGTGATAATGTATCACATGCGGAATTTTGGACAGCTTTTGAAGTGCTAGCCCAAGTGGTGACATCTAATGTTCAGGGTAACCTTCAGAATACAACCCTACCTCAGCGAGATGGGGATTCAGCAATGGCCAGGATTAGAGACTTTATGAAAATGAACCCGCCAGAATTCTTTAGGTCAGTATCAGGTGAGGACCTATAGCTTTATCTAGATGAGGTGAGGAAGATCACCCAAATTATATATGTGGCGAAAGAAGAGAGTGTAGAGTTAGCGTCTTATAGGTTGAAAGATGTTACTCATGACTGGGTAGTGATGTGGAGAGAGAATAGAGGTAAGGGTGCTATTCCAGTGACTTGGCAGGAATTTTAAAATGCCTTTTAGATAGGTTATTCCCGCTTGAGATGAGAGAATCTAAGGTAGAAGAGTTTATGAACCTGAGGCAATGCTCTATGTCAGTTAAGGAATATTGTCTTAAGTTTAACCAGTTAGCTAAGTATGCTCCTAACTTGATAGATGATCCTCGAACTAGTATAATTAAGTTTATGTCTGGTATATCGAGAGTTAGCTAAGTATGCTCCTAACTTGATAGACGATCCTCGAACTAGTATGATTAAGTTTATGTCTGGCATATCGAGTGAATTAATAAAAGAGCGTAGGTCTGCTATGCTTAATAGGGATATGGATCTCTCTCAGATGATGATACACGCTCAGCAAATTGAGTTAGATAATTTCATAGAAAGAGGAAGCGCTAGTAAGAAACCCAGGACAAGTAGTCCTGACTTTTCACAGTCAGGGTCACAGGGTGATGACCGTTTTCAGCATGATTAGGAGCTTTCAATTTCAGCTCCACTCTCAGCTAGCTTACCTATACCAAGGTTTAGATATGACAGTCGTAGTAGGACATCAGGCCGCCGAACCCAAGGTAGTGTGAGAAGTGATAATCCCTATCCTATTTGCGGCGACTGTGGCAAGAATCATATAGGTGTATGTAGAGCTGGCAGTGGTGTGTGTTTTAGATGTGGCGAGTTAGGTCACAAAGTTTGAGACTGCCCTAAGTCGGGTCCCCGAAGTCAGCATAGTCATCCGGGTAAGTTATGAGTTTTTATCTCTATGGTATACTTTGTAAGATTTGTTGCTTTATTAAGTTTTTAGTATGGTCAGTAAGTCGGCCTTGCAGTCAGACAGTCAGAATTGTTTATGGTTTATTCTTTCATCTTAGTATCTCACCACACTAGTGGAAATTTTGAGCATGTAATTATTCTAAGGTGAAGTATTTTAGTGTTTGTGAATATAGCTCAGCATCTGTATTATGCATCATGCATATGGTTCTGTTCATTTATGCCTCGTGGCATTGCCACTGTGTCTTAGCAAATAAGCATTCTAAAAGGGACATAGTATCCCAAGGGGGAGATGCCCCAATTCAGTTGCATATCTGGATTTTTATTATAAGTTTTGTATCAATCATCATTACATAGATAGTCATATGTTCATACATTCGTTTAACTGTGTACTCATGCATCAGACATGCATACATGTTGTCAGAAATTTGGGTTGCTACGAAATTTGATTATTAGATTCATGAGTCGATACGGTGAAACGGATATGCATTAGATTTGTAAGTGTTGTGGTAGTAAAAAGCTCAGTTGGTCAGTGTGTTCAATTCTATGTTTATGCATGAGGTATGTATTTGTAGTGGTGAAAGATTCAGTTTGACAGTCATGCATTCATAAAGCATCTCCGTTATACACCTTTGTATTAGATGTGCATGTTCGGTGTAATCACCCAGTTTATCGGTTGTTCCAATCTTGTGACTGTGATTCAGAGGTTTGGTTACTTTCTACTCAAAGTTTCAGCTTTACATTTGTTCCTATTATCCATTTCTGTATTCTCAAAATTCCTTTAAGAGGTTAGCATGATATCGAGTCAAGATGACAAGTTGTCCCAGGTGTGTATCCCTAGTTTCCTCTGTGTCTCGACTTATCTAGCGACATTCGAGGATGAATTTTTCCAAGGAGGAGATGATGTAATACCCCGGAAAATTTTTTGTTAGAATTTTGTGCGTAAACGTATTGGATACTATCTTCGAGAATGATTTATAATTTTTTTGTGTGTCATTTCTTGGATTTCCACCCACCATTTCTTAGAGCATCAAATAAGCTTTCCAACGATATATGGATCACCCAAAACGGACACTTGAGTGATGAGTTACGACCATTCCGATCAAACTACAACCATTCCGATCGAACTGTGAACAGTAAAATGTGCAGGAAAAAAAATATACTACAGCCAGGAAATTTTTTTGGTCAACTTCAAATGATCATAAATCCTTGTACATAATGAACTGTGTGAGCTACTATATATCAATGGAAATCCCTGAGAGTCTTCTTTCCAATAAAATTGGTTTCATCCAATTTGGACATCG
>NW_025868849.1:0-1149 GCF_002878395.1 Capsicum annuum
GAGAAGAAGAAAATTCTTTAAGTTGGGGGTGTTGATGAGTGGTGATTTTACCACTCATTTACACTAAACATTCGTGAACATCACTTTGTTTTGAGTGAATTAATGAGACATAATTGTGATTAAATACACTAATATTCACACTTTGCAGTCATAGAGTTGAGGATATACAAAAATATAGATTGGAATCAAAGTGATCAAAAGGAGGCAAAAAGACCATCTAAAGACTTAGAGTAGGAATTGGCCTTAGGTACTTTGGTCGCAGTCTAATGACCACACTCATGGAAGTCAATCAATGGACAACAAACCGTGGTCGTAGAAGCAGACCGCAGTCGCGTAGCCGTGGTTGTGGCTAGACCTGCGTGATCATGGCAAGGTGAATAATTTCAGCCCAAGGGAAAAATAGTAATTGCACGTGGCTGGTGCCAAGTTTTGACATAAAGACTCAAACCCTAGGATTATGTGAGATATTCCATCTTCCTTATTTTTTTTGGTTTATCTCATGAGTTCATAGCCTCCATACTTAGAGAAGAAAATATTGCAAAAATTTTGGGTGACAAATACATTGGAGACCTTCTAAGAAGAGGAATAGCTTGCTTCAATTATTTATTTGTGGGAGTGGAAAGTTTGAAGTAACATTCACTTAAGCTTCAATAAATCATTTCAATGGATATTCTAGGTATATCTTTACTTATTTATCTTATGTGTAACTAGATCTCTCTCTTGGGGTTATGTATGAATAGGGGTTAAAATGTGTATGGGTTATTATTGTTAGCCTCTATTTGTTAGTTCATACTCATGCATTTTATTATTTCTATGTTAACTTTATTGGGATTTGTGGGTGAAATCCCCAAATACCCATATGGGTTTGATAAGTGAAAGTTCCAAACTCTAGAAAGCTTAAGGCATCTTCGAAAGAAGGGTTTTGGGTGAAGTTTAGGAATCCACATCATCCTTGAGAGAGAGATGTGGAGACCAAAGCAATGATGGACAATTATATGTGGAGTCTGCTAAATTTTCACTATCTTATGCATAAGGGTGATTGTAAAGTTAATTATACCTTAGGCATCATCCTACAAATAGGGATGCCTAAATTGAGGTTTCGTTACCAAAAGTTGAACACATCCGTTAGCTATCCGAAAGAATCAATAG
>NW_025868850.1:0-4080 GCF_002878395.1 Capsicum annuum
GGATTTTTGTTGTGTCTTCTCTACCTATGGAGAAGAAACCATTTTCTTCATATGGTGGATGAATATGTGATGCTCTGTGTGGGTGAAATCTCGTGGGCCCCCAGAAGATGCTCCCCCTTTTCTTTTTTATTTTGTTGTGTGTATATATGGTATATGCAGATAGTGAGTGGAATTGTGAGAGTGGGTGAGGCAGTGGGTACACGTGGGTAGGGGTGAGGGGCTATGAGGTGGGGGTAGGGAGAGGTAGTTAGGATAGGATTAAAACAAGATAAAATTTGTTAGGGGTTTGTTTAAAGTTGTTATTTTTTGTATTTTGTGGATGGATAATTATCTGATTGAGGGTACATGGTAGGATAAGGTAAAAATGAATAAAAATAATATCGAGGAGGGACAAAATTAGATGTCTACATGAACAGATGTTATATCTGGTGCATGAGATGTTATATCTAATGCACCAGATAGGACATTTGTGGCGACGGGGCTTGCATCAGATTACCCATCTGTGGCTTTGGTTCTCTAAACTCGACTCCTTAAAGATTAACCATCTACTGCAAATTATGTAACAGATTTTTAATCTGATAACATATCGTTCATCTATTGTGACGTACAAATCATCTGTTTCATAACAGATTACCCGTCTTGTGCAGCTATTGCAACAGATGATGGATATTTTGCATCAGATTATCTATGTATTGCTCTGTTTCTCTGAACCAGACTCAAATGAATTTTAAACATTTACTGCAAACTATGAAATAGATGGGTTTTTTTTAAATGTATCCCAACTGTGAAAATTATTATATTATATGATTTAAATACATCTGTCTTTTTTTTTTTATAGGTTGTGCATCCATAGATCGTGCCTACTGAGGAGGAGTCGGTGATGACTTTTTATATTACTCTTGGTTATATTGATTCCATTGCAGACCCAACGTTGGAGTTAATAAAGAAGGAATTGGCTGGAGCAACAGCCATAAGAAGAGCAGTTAGGCAAGGTCAGCCTAATGTTGAGGCTCTTCATGACCAACCTTTTACTAAGGAAGATCCAGGTGCTTCTTCTGGTGGAGTTATTGGTGTTGGTGGCAGGCATGCTGATGCTGCTACCAAAGAATAAATATGTTTGAAAACACTTCTTTTCACCCTTACACAGGTCCCTCTCACCCCTCTTCACCCTCGCGTTCTCGTCGCGAATGCAATGAGTGCAAGGACAGACAGGATAAACTCTTGGAAAAAAATAGAGTCTATCTCTAAAGCTATCGAGGAATTCAAATCCAAGAGTTTTTTCATACCATCCAAGAAGGTGAGGGAGCCACACACTCCTACAACATTGGTTAGGAGAAAGAAAAGAGCAATTAGAGACGTACTCTCTTCTCGAAAATCAAAAGAAATTGCAATTCCTCCCTTTCTAAAAGCTATTGAAGTTGAAGGGCCAGTCGAGAAGGTGGAAATATATGTGGAACTTGGCACCGAAGATAAGAGGGATCTATGATAGGCCAAGAATGCCAAGCCAGGCGCACCAGATTACCCTAGGCCGCCCTTTTCCCCCTAAGACTTCCAGACTATGAATGATATGCATATGCCGTATGAGGACAAGGAAAGTTTACTTTTCCTAACTTATCCCTTCTAATCTACCCCATGAAAAAGAATCTATGAAACAGATTTCACATCTGTTGCAACAGCTGGGTATACCGGTGCAACTGGTTGTGGTTCTGTTGCAACTTATTATCCATCTGTTGCATAAGTTGCGTTGGATTATTGATTCATAGAACCCTATGCAACAAATGGACCATCCGTTGCATCTTTACAATTACTAACCTATTTAAAAATTGAATTCTTATCTCACAGTATGTTGACATAATTCTCTACCTCATGAGGAAACGACAATTAATGTAAACGGAAGCTTATGACGCTGCCAATAGGATAATGGACCTCGACTTCTGCAAGAAGATCAAGGATAGGTACAATCAACTCAATGGAGAGGCTCCAGTCCTTGGCGTATGACTTGATTTCATAGTTCCTATGTTGCTCTTAGATGAAGAAGAAATATTAAGATATGTTAGAGGGGACAGGCCAAATCCACATGGCAAGAGCTGGACCGAGCCAAAAAGGATTCTTGCAGTCATTAGCATGAACGACATGCATTATCAGGCTATTGAGATACTACTCGAGAAGGGAAAGATCAATATTTATGACCCCAATGTACCTCTCATCGATGATTTCAATCTTTTTCTCCTCGTGGAGCCACTGATTGTGCTGTTGCCCATCTTGTTGAGAGAGAGTAAACTGATGAATCATTTTCCAAAGAAAGTGTTGATGAAGAAATCATGGGATTTTGAAGGTCAAAACAGGGGAATGATCCTTCCAAAAGATGATGCTGCTAAAGTGAGTGGCTCGTACGCTCTTGCACACATCGAATATTTGCTGACCAGCATAGAAATAGCTGAGCCAACAAAATTTTTGTGCGACAATGCTATGGAAAACCTACAAAAGGTCTGGGCTTATGGGGTACTAACTGGACGCTTGAAGCCTGTGTCTATAGAAGAGCCTGTGAAATAGAAATTTTTAATTTCAAGTCACCCTTCACTTTATTACATGTACATTTAGTGGCAATAATTTTTTTCTGATGAAAGTTGGGTTTTTTATAATGCAATAGATTAGATTGTTAATCTGTTGCAACAGTGTGAAGACCTATTTGAATAATCTAATAATCTAATAATCTAAGTCTAATCTATTGCAACAGTGGGAAGACCTGTTTGATAATTTCTATGAATAATCTAATAATCTAAGTCTAATCGGTTGCAACAGTGGGAAAACCTGTTTGATAATTTACACAGATGACCTAAATCTTACAACATATGCCTAAATTTTTTTTATATTTTCCAATAGTTACGCCTGAATATCCATGTGCTCATTGACAACAAACCAATAGCAAATACATATACCACCATAAAAATTTCAGCAATTAGGCTTCAATATCCATGTGCCCAACAACACCAAACCAGTAGCAATAACTGTAACAATGTAGTATCTTCTTACTTGATTTTGTTTCTCTTCAGAAGCTTTGACTTTGTTCAACAAACCTCAGATTACATGATTTGGTTGTGAAGGGTGTCATTCTTCATACCAATCAAAGTAATCGCATCCACCCAATTTCTATATAAAAAAAAGAACACAATTACAAAACAATTACAAAACATAGTGGAAGATGTGCTCGACATTGTCAAGGTCAGTTGGAAAAAATGAAAGTAATAAATTGAAGAATTTGGATAGATAAAAGAATATGACGATAAAGAAGAAGATTTGTGAATTTAGGGTTAAATTTTAGGAGAAAGATGAATAAATTAGACAATGAGGGAAAAATGACTGTTGGGGGCCAAGTGACGACAAGTCAGCAAAATGTGCCAGGACTGACACTAACACATTTGATGCCTATTTATTTTACGTCTTTAAAATGAACATGTCTACTTGATGCCTATTTTATTTTAGGTGTTTGAACTGAACACCGTCTATGGGTTGCGCCTTTTTTATTTCAATTCACTTTAACGTTTTTAAACGTAGTGGTAATTTTTTATGTCCAACAAAAGTTGAATTTTTATAATGCAATAGATTCTCCATCCGTTGTAACAGTTATCCTACCTGTTCTGACATATAGTTTATCTATTGCAATAGGTTGGTCATCTGTTACATTATCGCGATATTTTTATCTAAAGTTCATCTGTTGCAATAGTGGGAAGACATGTTTGATAAATTTCAACAGATAACCTACCTGTTGCAACATATGTATAAATCTGTTCGATTATTCCAATAGACGTGTCGTTTGTTGCAGCAAATAAAGTCCATCTGTTGCAACATATGTTTAAATTTGTTCTTTTTTTTCCAATAGATGTTTCATCTGTTGTATTATCTTGATGTTTTTATCTAAAGTACATCTGTTGCAATATTGGGAAGACCTATTTGATAAATTCCAATAGATCACCTACCTGTTGTAACATATGTCTAAATATGTTCGAATTTTCCAATAGATGTGTCGTCTGTTGCAACAGATACATTATCTATTACAATATTTGAATCTAGTATTCCTTT
>NW_025868851.1:0-1087 GCF_002878395.1 Capsicum annuum
AAAAAAAAAATAGAAATAGAAGTGTAAAAGTAAAAGCGAGAAAAAAAATAAAAAAAGAAGAAGAAAATGAAAAAAAAATACGAGAAAGGAAACAAACAAGAAAACGAAAAAGAAAAAAATAAAGAAAAAAGGTGAAAAAGGAAAAAAAGAAGAAGTAGAAGAGAGAAAAAGAAATTAAAATAAAATGATAAAAAATGAAAAAAAATTAGCAAGAAAAAAAAGTTAGAGAAATAAGAAAGTGATATTTTGAAATTTTGAATATCGTGAAGGTAATACTCTTTATAATTGAGTTTGATTTGGAAAATGAATCTACTAATTTAAATAAGAGTAATTTATTGGAAAGGGAAAAAATTGAAAAAGAAATGTAAGAGATTTCAAACAATAAAAGGTAAAGTAAAAATCACTTAAAGGAAAGAGAAAGAAAAGTGACATGAAACCTTAGATATGATAACTTCTCAAAGACAATAGGGGGTTTGGCCACAGGTGACAAAAGAGTTTTAAAATGAGGTGTAGGTGACACAAGGCTTAATAATTGAGTAGAGGTGACAATTACTTAATTATGGTTTAAGAAAGTTTTGAAAATTTCAAAATAACCCATAAGTTTTTAAATTTATACTTTGATCCAAATGTTAGTTAATATATAATGGGGAACGAAGGGGAAAAAAACGCCTTTTTCTCTCTCCTCATCCGTTGTTATTTTCTCTCTCTTCACGATATTTGTTGTCCATTGTTGTTGTTGCTTTATTCATCATCTTATACTTCATTATCATCTTCATATTCTTCTTATTGACCATTGTTGTTGTTGTTGTTGTTGTTACCCCAACTGCTGCTCTTTGACCAAATTCTTATGTCAAATTTTATTTCGTAAATCACTTTCAACTTTGAAATTTACTTGAGAGAAGACTTTGGTAAGTCAGATTATGTTTTTTAGTTGAATCTGGATAATTGCTAGTGTGTTGTTTTTTCAACAATAGCTTGCACGCGAACATGAATGCAATACAAGAGCAATCAGTTTAAACAGATCCATTATTTGCGGCAACAGATAAATGTTTTGTTGTAACAGTAGACTCATGTTGGATGGATTCAT
>NW_025868852.1:0-1367 GCF_002878395.1 Capsicum annuum
AAGTAATTAATAAAGAAAACTTAGAAAATATAAACACGGAAATAAATACTCTTGATAAAGAAGACGATGAAAATATAATACCTAGTACATCAAAAATAAGAAAACCCACATATCATTATAAAGATATGTTTAAAAAATTTAACCTAAAAAATGAATATAACAAATGGACACCAAAACAAATAATTAATAAAAATTATAACTTCTTAGACTTAGACTATGTAATAGATATAGATAAAATGATACAATTATGGATAGGATATATAGCAAAACAATTATTAGACAATGGTATAAATATAATAGATACACCAGAATATATAGAAAGAGCACTAATAGGAACAGCAAAATTGTGGTTTTTAAATTTAACTGAAAATAGTAAAAAGGTATTAAGGAATGATAAAGAAACAAAAGGAACAACAGTAACTAAACTAACACCTATAGACATATTGAAAAAATATGAAATAGCTATAAGAGATGAATTTAGCATTATGGCAACAGAAGAAGAAGATCAAAACAAAGAAAAAGATACAAATAGGAATTTAATGTTAAAACTAGCAATATGTAATATGTGTTATATAGATGAATATACGTGTGTATTTAAAGAATGCTACTATAAGGGAGCATATAATACAGAAGAAAGCAAAGAAGTTAGAAGATTATATTTTAGTAAATTACCTGAACCATTTAGTTTAAAAATACTAAAGAGCTGGAATGAAGCAAACATAATAGATACTCTAGAAGCAAGAATAAAATTTCTACAATAATGGTATAGAAATTTATCTGAAAAATACAACGAAGAAATGAAAATGGAAAAAACATTAATAAGAAATTTATCATGTTGCAAAGATAAAATAGCACCTCAATTTGGATGTGAAGAAAAATATTATAAGAAAAGAAAAAGATATAAGAAATATAAGAAATACAAAAAATTAAAATATAAGTATAAGAAACCAAGAAAAAGATATTATGTAAAAAATTATAAACATAAAAGACCATATAGGAAAAAGAAATCTATAAAAAAATGTATTTGTTATAATTATGTAAAAATTAGGACATTTAGCTAGAGATTGTAAAATGCCTAAAAACCCAAAAAAGAAACAAATATTAGAAATAAAGATAGAAAATACAGAATATATAGATTATATAAATTACTAATTAGAAAGTGATGATAGTATATATGAAATTTCGGAGAATGAAACAGATAATGAAATAGATAGTAAATCAGATGAATCAAATGACTGAAGAAGATATAAAAATAAATCAAATAACTAAAGAAGATATAAAAATTATAACAAAGGAAAAATATTTAAATGAAGAAGGAAAAGATCAAAAAATAATATTTGATAATAATATATTTGACGAGATAAAAG
>NW_025868853.1:0-1142 GCF_002878395.1 Capsicum annuum
TTGAAGCTATACGGTCCAGGTTAATATTTTAACTCTCATGTTAAACCTTGTTCTCTATCCCAGCATCTTATATATATGTAAATATGAATGTGTTCATATGATTTTTGGACTAATTTGTATTTGACATTATTTTATTCATTCTCTGAGTTACATGATAGCGCTCACCCCGCTAACCATCCTAGGACGCTCCATTGTTTCATAATGTAAGGTCCGAAGATACTTCTTTTACCTCTGCGCAGCGTTAGATTGATTGGCATGTCTATTGAGTTACTTGAAGTGGTGAGGGGCCATCATTTCATAGTTTGTCTTCTTATGCATTAGATTATCTCATTGGGTTCCTTTTTTGCTACAGTAGGGGGGACATGTCCCGACTTAGGTTGATATTCAATTGTTAGATTCTTTTTGCCGACAAATGTAGGTTGGTTGGATGTTGACTTACTCTTAGATTTCATAGAGTATCTATTCAACTCTTTATTCTATTTTGAGTTGACTTCCGCATTGTCATTATTCTTATCATTGTGCTCATGGGGTTAGGCGATGAGGGTGGTCTCCGATCCCATGGTGGGCTTGAGATACCCGTCACGGCCAGACCCTGATTTGGGTCGTGACAGATATATTTCTTAATTAAATTGAGGAAAAAAATTATAATTTATAGTACTTTTGTGTAAATTTTGAATATTCCTTTTTAATCAACTACACTTTATTATCTTCAAAATTATATGTTCTCTTTTGAAAATTTTATAAATTAATACAATAACATACATACAACGGATGTATTTTTTATATAATCTTATTATTAATTAATATTTATCAAATTTAGAAAATAAATATAGTGACTAAATACTATTTAAAAATTAATTTTAATCACCTAAATTTATAAGAAAAAACTAGATAGCATGAATTGAAATATCGTGAAAATATAGTGCTTTTATAATTATAAATAAGTATAATGACTTAATTCCTCTTCAATCAACTACACTTTATTATCTTCAAAATTATACGTTCTCCTTTGAAAATCTTTTTACTTAATAAAATAGCGTACACACAATGGTTATATTTTTTATATACGCTTATTCTTAATTAATGTTTATAAATTTTAGAAAATAAGTATAATGATTAAATACTATTTAAAAAGTAATTTG
>NW_025868854.1:0-5236 GCF_002878395.1 Capsicum annuum
AGGAGCTTTTGGATTAAATCAAGGTTCATAAAAGAAGGGATTAGGCTACATATGTGGCTAACAAAGAAAAAGCTAAAGGCTCAATAGGGTTGACTAAGATTACGCTCAAAGGTAGGTCAACAAGATGATATAAAACAAGGCTATCAAAGAAATGCCTATATCATCTCCTAAACTTACATTTTTTATTTCGCTTTGCACGCACACCGGGCAAGTTCTAGACATCATATGTAATAAGAAATATACAAAATCTTACACCACATATAGCATATGCTCAACTCAATAGGATCATCATAGACTCCCAACCAACAACAGGATGAATTCAAAATTTAAGCCATAAAGTACAAGAGTCCCAAAAATGAGCCTAAGAGTCTAACAAATAGCAATTTCCTCATTCAATATGTTGTTCCCAAATAAAATACTTGCACCATGCAATCAAAAATAGCACCAATAAGAAAACCTTACACTTTTAAATTGAGCCAAAATTTGATAATTTCCTCACCCCACACTTAAAAATCTATTTTGTCCCTAAAGTGAACTTAAAAGTAAGAGATCGAAATACTCTGTGAGGCCTCTAGGCCTAGCTAGTAGCATCTTTACACATCAAAAATATTCGGGGACCCCGCACTCAGTCTTTGTCATGCTCCTTAGCTTAGGTTTCTGGTACTCAGACTTCCCCTGAACCTGTGACTCAACAAAAACAAAAACTACGTAAAGTGAAAAAAACTAAACAAAATAAAACATACCTTAATTTGGGCTGCCTCCCAAGAAGCACCTACTTTAGTGTCGCGGCACGACCCACATCAATTTTTTCCTCCACCCTGAGGATATAAACTTTACCCCGAACTTTGCATCTATATTTTTTCCTTGCTCATAGGGTGGTGGTACAAAGACTAACGAACGGAGTAATGGAATGTGCATGGTAAACCACTCGGCCTTGAAGTGAGATGTGTTTTAATGTTGCTTATCCAATGTAAAATCAATTATATAGGATTCTTGTTCCTCATCTTCACACTCTTCCACTATTTTAAATGATTCCACAGACAAGACATAATCTAAACATAATGTAGAAAAGTGCTTTGAGTAAGTCCCAACAAATACCACTTCAAAATTAAGACTATCCTCAACACTCCCACTCGTATTCACTGCTTTAACAACCACCTCAACATATCCTTGTTAACTACCACCTCAATATAAAGACAATCAAATAGATTAATAAGAGCAATCATATTTTTCTTATACATCATGCAACCAGAAGATTTAACCATTACATTAAAAGTTTTTGAACATTACAATAATTCATTTTTATACTTGAAAATTACAATAAAAGTAATAAGCAATCACTATAATTAACAACTTCAAATATTCTTATATAAATTAACTAGTCTTGCTAGTATACAAATATCACTAGCACTTATATCATAAGGTTCACTTTATTACTTATTCTATGGTCCTACTTGAGTGAATCATAACAGCTAATAAGACCGGATAATTATATTAAAGGCCTTTTAGTATATTAATCCACTAATATCTTATATTTAGTATGAGTTAGTAAGACTTACCTTCTCCTCCTCATGTGATCTATCTAATCTCTAATAGGGATGAGATTGTGATATGACTCGATATTTCTTTCAACACCCCATGTCCATCTCATGGCATATGGCAGGGCCGCGTCATCATCCTCTGGCTCATTTAGTCCTAGCTGTAGAGCAACATCCTCTCCCAACATCATACCTTAAAGTGACAAAATAAATTAGTTAACAAATTATACAAATATTATACTCCATTCGTTTCAAAAAGAATAACCTACTTTGACTTGCCACAAAGTTTAAGAAAATAAAAAAGACTTTTGAATCTTGTGACCTTAAATTAAAGTAGTGTCAAATGTACCAAAATGTCCTTTAATCTTGTGGTCATAAACATGTCATGTGAAAAGTTGAAATTAAAGTATTGCTAAAAAGGAAAAAGGGGTCATTCTTTTTTAAAACGGACTAAAAGGAAAGTATGTCATTCTTTTTTAAACGGAGGGAGTATTTGAACACTATTATAACATAAGCCATTTAATTACTTGAATAAGTGGAAGATATCCGTATAGGACAACTGTATTTTTATATGACGCGCCACATAGTGACCTGCATAAGCAGGCCAATACTGCACTGCCCCAACTATAGCTACCAACAATGCCAATGAGGTCTAGGAATACTAGAAAATATAGTCTAATCATGTTACTCGAAGAGTTTGGGAATAAGATACTCCCAAGAATCACAAGCATGTATAATCGGGCAATCTTCTCAACCCTATCAACTGGAGTATCATCTCCAATGAGTTTGCTCTCTACCTCATCTTATGAATTCAGTTAGAAGCTTCATACTCACAAAAATCTTGCCCCAAATAGGCCCAACATATCCCATGAGTGTCTTTAGCATAGCACGCCACGGCCAATCCCTCCTAGAAACATCCGCTAGATAAAATGGGTGACCATCAACACACAAATCAAACAAGACTTGTACATCCTAAAGTGGGATCGTCGCCTCACCAAAAGGCATGTGAAAGCAATGACTTTCAATACCTTTTCGGCCTCCATCTCTCAACCATGGCCGTAAGAAGATGTCGATCATACTGCATTCTACCTACTCTTACAACATGATATAATCCCACACTAGATAAATATTCTACAACACACTGATGCGACGGGTGTGAGGAAAATAAAGTCCAAGACATATCGTTCCTGATAGGCCTAACACACAAATCGAATGGTATTAATTCATTCTAGAGCCACTCCAACCAATGATCACTCTATAGTCTAAGTAGTGTACGTTCAACAGGACCGGAATGCACGACACGCTCCATTTTAAGTAACAACCTGCACCCATAATTATATTCAAAGATTATTTTAGCTTTTGCATTCAAACAAAAACAAATAAATATATGATGCTTCTTAAAACAATAAAATCATTTAATTTAACACACGTTTAAATCATTAAAATGATGTAGTTAATACAACTATTTTACGAGTCTTCTCCTGTCAGCTTGCACTACCAAATACATATAGTTGGACTGTTATTTCAAAATTCAAAATATGACCTACTACAAATAATTAATGCAAAATTCTTACATCAGAAGGGTTTCAAGCTTACTTCTCTAGTGAATTCATTCATTCGAGTTTCTATAACAATAATGCAGCAGCACATGGCATCAAATTCATGTCAACTGTAATAAATATATTATTCCCTCCGACACATTTTTACTTGTTTATTATTGAGTCGACACATCCAAATAAAATAATAATTTATTATAATAATTTTTTAAATATAATAGATATCATATTTTAAAAAAAATGTATCGATGTTTTATTATAAAATATTTTATTCTACTCATTTTTATTATGAAACATAATTAACTTGGATTCTTGATTTAACAGTCTTGGTCCAATTACTAAGATATTATTTGTTTTAGATTCACAACCACACGAGCTTGACGGTATAGATATAACTCAACAGGCTTGTCAATGGTTGATTCTCACTCCATTATTATAAAATTACTAACAATCTTATCTCATTCCGACACTAAAAGATGAGTCTTTGAAACTTAAGCTTCAAATTTTTAATAATTACCAACTTCTTTTTCTATGTCTAAATCGAGTCCATGCTACCATTTATCTCGTGTCAACCAAAATTAGACAATACTTACAGTTTCACTTTTTTTCGACAAAGATAGCTTGGGTATTAGTTCCTACGTACCACATAATTTGAAATACTTTAATGCGAAAATGTTAAAATAAACTGGGTTCAACCTTAATTTTTTCATTTCATTTACTCTAATGGGTGCAAAAAAATTTCTTACAACGAAATAAAAAACAAAATATAGATACATGTGTGTCAACATCAATACAAGTTTAAATAAAACTTAAAATAAAATTATAAAAAACATACCTAACTTGATGTTGCTAGATCTAGATTCTTCAATAGATTCTGAAGAACAACTGACAGAAACAAGAACGAGGAGGTTATGGAGATGGGGGGGGGGATAGCCGGAAAATTTCAAAGTGGGACAGTGGTGGGGAAATGGAAGGAAAATTTTTATCAAGTACAAAGGGTAAGCGTAATAATTTTTAGCAGCATAAAGTGTAAAAACATAATTTTTTACAATTTGACATAAATTCTAAAACGTAATTTTTTATAATTTGACATAAAGTATAAAACATAATTTTTTCTTATGATTTATCAGATTTGAGAAAAATTTGTCATAAAAGTGGTGATGTGACAAAACACCCTTTTTTTTTTTGAATTTTCGTGTAATTCGTAACAATTTGTTACATTTTATAATAATTTTTTTGTAAAACGTAATAACTTATTACGTCTTAGAATTTTTTTTGAAAAATGTAATAATTTATTACGTTTTATAAAAAGATTTTTATTCTTTAACTCCGTTAGTTGACCATTAAGAAAAAAGTATAAAACGTAATAATTTATTACGTTTGGACTATTTTGATTACTTATTAATATTCATAACTTGACTTATTTTGATTTCGAGTTCTTTTAAATCACTACATTTTAATTTAATATATTCATTAAGAAAATAATAATTAAAATAATTATTTATCTTCTTATTTCAATTAATTAATATTTGATATTAAGTCTAGAAAATATTTGAGAAATAAATAATTAATGTTACAAATTATTTAAGAGGAAAAATTATGTCTTATCTTAATATATTAAAAGTAATAAGTAAATATAAATTTTTATTTAAAAAATTAATAACAAAGAAAAATAAATAGAGTAAGTATTCTGAATATTTTTATTATTGGTACAAATATTTAGTGATTTTGTATTCTTACATTTGTTATTTTATTTGCTTTGTATTATGTTATGTGATTTTGATTTCAGTAATTCTACTTCGATCTGTCCAAACTAGTCTTTCTACTTCGTAGGAATAATAATAATGTATGTATACAACCAACCCTCCCTATAAACCAATTGTAACCTGTGATATTACATTCAGTATTTTTTTATTGTTGTTGTTGTATTATTTTTTTAATATAATAAATTTAATATATTAAAAATAAATAATACTTAATAATAATAATATGTATAAAATAATAAATTATTTCTTGAATTTTTATATTGAATTTTTTTTAAAAATATTCAATTACATACAGTAGAAAAGTAAAAACAAATTGAAAGAGTAATTTTTGTTTGTCTTGTTTTTAGATAATTTAAAAAGAAATATCTTTTTTTTT
>NW_025868855.1:0-1713 GCF_002878395.1 Capsicum annuum
GATAATCCATTAGTGTAGGGCTTGGAAAAGCCAATATTGTTCTTTGCTTGGAAACGGTGGATCTTGAGGTGAGTTGATTCCCTTGGCGGTCACCGTAAGAATTTGGTACTTGTTAACTTGTTTTGTAGAGGTTTTAGAGTTTTTATACACTCTTTAGTTGCTACCTAATGGGTTCTCTTTGTGTCAAGTTAGCTATCTTTTACTCTTTTTAAGTTTATGTTTGCTTTTCGTATTGTGTTGTTGTCTTGTTGTTGCAGGTAAAGGCTTGTGATTGTGGGTTGTTTGCGGACTGTTTTGGTGTTCTAGATACCGATTGGTATCACATGTTATATGTGTTAGGCAACTTTAAAAATTCAACTTCACGTACTAGCAGACCACGTGGTTGATTGTGATCGAGTTTGATGATTATTTTTTACGATGAGACAACCACTTAGTTTTGTGGTGTCTAGGAGTTTTATGTTATTGTTCTGATTCCATTATTTCTAGCCACATCCCAACTTGAACTCTTAATAAATGCTCTTATGACTCTGGCGATGTACTTGATTATGGTTTCAGTTACTGATTTTGAGTTAATACAGTTTAAAACTGGTATTACATGTAGTAACACCGCTAAGGTCTTGAAACTAGCAGTTTTCTGGTCAAAACTGCACAAGGAATTGGTCGTGACAACCAATTCGCCAGTGCAATCTCTAATTAGTGAACACAGAGGAATTTCTCGCTCTTGGTGAAAAAGTTAGCTCCTATTTCTCAAGAACTTTGAGAAAAGCAATGTTTCTAGGGAAATATAGGGAAAAGGCTCAAATATGTCATTGAACTATCAAAAATGGCTCATTTATGCTATCAGTTAAAAGCAGGGGCGGCTCAAGCACTTCGGTGGCCCAGGGCGAAAATTGAATGGAGGCCTTAAATTTTTAAGAAAAAAAATATATATTTTCTTATAAAGTTTATATTTTAGATATTTTGAGATGTAAAGTTGTTAGTATTTTTATAGTCGATTACTTCTAATAATTTTTTTGGTTAATATAACTAATGCATTTAATCTTTCTTGAGGCACAATACTTTAAAGTTTAAATACATCAAATTTCTAATAACTCTCTACTTTTATATAAGAACTTTATTTTTTCTATGAATAGTTCTTAATAATTATGTTTTAGAAAAAGCATATAATCAGCCCATTTTTTTTAACTAAATGGAGCCGGCCCTGGTTAAAAGTTTGGCTTATTCATTCCATCACTATTACAAAATCAGCCCATTCATGCCATTATTTTTAACAGTGGCCTTTGTGCTAAAAGAACATTTCTTGATTCTGAGTCAACCACATCTTCTGTTGTGTACGCTATATCAGTGATTTCAGCTTCCAAACTTGTTGATGCCTCGAGATAGTCTGTTGCTTTCCATGGTTTCTCCAGAATAGCTCTCAAACATTCGAGTTTTTCGTAGAACGGCTGCAAATCACATCCAGAGTTCCATTGATTGGTGTATGGTTCTCATAAGACAAGTAATAGCAGCAGCATAAGCCATATCTCTTAATTTCTCACTTATGTATGTGACAAAAAATAGGGAGTTTCTCCACAGAGAAGAAGGCAGAATATCTCTCAATACGAAAATGGATGGCTTGTTTCAGAGTCCCCATCCCTGTATATAGTTTCACTTGTTTCTGCAAGATTTTTCATCAAAAGGTTTTCGATTATACATAAAGATGCATTTGATAAA
>NW_025868856.1:0-2504 GCF_002878395.1 Capsicum annuum
GGTCATCTTTTCTTTCAACTTAAATCCATTCTTATGGAAATCAAGATTGTTTACAACACAAATTGAACACCTTCTCATTATCTCGAAACAAATGAAACAATTTGTGCATAGTTGTTCATAATAGTCTCAAGCTTTTCACAGTTCATAAAATCACGTCACAACTTGCAAAATCCGTGGAATCTATAGTAAAAAAGAAGATCGAATGTTCCGTACTATCGTTAATTTCTCAATGTTAACATCACATGAAAGTACTTCGAGTTTAAAGCACTACATCACAATCTCTACAATTTCTTTATAACAAATATAAAATCCTCAACAATCTTGAAACCAAATTCGTGTGAATATATATATACTTCTGCAGTAGTTGTGTTTAGTTTTGAATGAAATTGTTGATGTGCAACATAAGTTGTTGCCCCAGGCTCTGGGGATGGGTGCTTTTTTACTAATTGCTTAAATGTGCAGAATCAGCTTTTGGAATGCTCGAAATTGATTGTTTCTTTCCATCAGAAGGCAGCAATTGGGAAGCTTACTGGCGTGCACCGAAAGTAGAGAACTTCTAAATATGGCAATGCTGCAAGCTGTGAACCGGCTTCTTCTCTATTAGAAGCCTGGTTCCAGGATAAGACCACATAAGGGGGAACACCATGTGGAAACAGTGACAACCACCTCATCGAAGAATAGAATGCACGGAGCACATGTCCTGGCACGGGTAAATAATGTCCTATTAGCTAACTCACTTTCACCAACATACTTGTTCAGAATTTCAGGTCACTGGATGGAGATTAGTAAATGAGAAAACATGTCATGCCTCATTCGTGCAAAACATTAGGAAAGGCAATATTAGGAGAGTAAAAATTTGCAGGAACTTAATGTGTGTAAAATTTGCTCCAGCTTCATTAGAAACAGCCTTGGCAATTAATGTTTTACCACATCCTGGAGGACCATAAAGCAAGAATCCTGTTTCCAAATCCACTCCGAAACCCTGAAATATGAAATAAATTTTTAGACATCTTATACTAGTTGTACGCATGAGAAAAAATCAACTAACAATTTGAGGTTAATGCGCTAGAAATCCAGCACATAGCTAGTCCTAACTTGGAGTTTTGCAATCATCAACTGATAGTTTACTAAACTTGTAACATGAAGGATGCTTGCTAAAGGTTTAGTTAACCCTCCCAACCTAGTAGCAGTGTTCCCAACAGACATAAGTCCCATCAGACCGTGCAACTCCAGTTGTGACAAAGTTGGATGCATTGGTAGGACCAAGGACACAATTATATAATTAAGAGAGAGTACAAGTGATCACAGAAAAAAGAACACAGTCTTCCAGCACAGTAAGATACCAGGAGGGTGGAGAAGATGATGGTAACCTCTTCACTACTAAAAAAAGATTTGTAATAGTACAACTCTATTATTCCATGCCATAGAGAAGTTCAATAAAAATGGAAACAAAATTTTTCCTTAACATTGATGATTTAAAGATCCTCTGGAACGGAATAAGCCCAAAGAAGGAAGATGGACAAAATAAATAAATAAAAGTACCCAACAAGGGATAAAGTGAAAGGAAAAAACGTAACATAAGGATGTCTTAAATACGATATTTATATCGGAATATTCAATATAATTTAAGAGACTTACTAACCATGTAATCTTTAGGATTCTTTATACGCCTGACAATGTAATGATCAAAGTCATGTCTTAACGAATGAAGGCCTCCAACATCTTCCCACTTTACATTTGGGATAGCAAAGAAACCTTCTCCTCCAAATGAGGGTTGAACCAATTTAGCTGCTTCCTGCATATTATCAAATGATTATTAGTATGCTATATGAAACAGCTTGTTTCAAATTTTACATAGAAGAAAATCCCATATCCAGAAAGAGAGTGTCAGACACTAGATCACTAAAAAATATTAAATTTATATTAAACACGACAAATGTGGATTGATTTGAGATATAGGATGGCATTATTGAACCTCTTTGGAAATTTTATTGATATTACTTCATGAAATATATTATGTACATATTATTTATGTATTTTGTTGTGCCTTGTATTTTCTAACACTTGTTCCAGGGGTGTTAAAGTAGCGGGTCGAGGATCTTACTGAGTTATATTTATATAGCTAACTCCTTACTTGCATACCTGCAGATATGGTTGCAGAGAGAAAGGTTTGTGGCTGACTGTCTTTTCGTGTGGATTCTGTTGCTGAGGTAAACCTTCACATTGTTCATGAAGGCTGTCATTCATCTTTTGTTATTTTTAGCTTATATCTCCTTTCGTTGGGTTTGCATGCCCAATAGTTGAATTCATGCAATTCTGTTTAGATGCTCCATGACTCAGGTGGGACTTGGGTTAGAGATTTATTATCTAAACTATTATCATTTTCATAAATCGCTATGCGGTATCTTGTTGGATAATTATCCTGTGTTAATGATCATTTAGTGCACATAGTGTTTTGTATGTTTTTATCTCAGTGTAGGTAGATTACACTAGATATGGTGAAT
>NW_025868857.1:0-2293 GCF_002878395.1 Capsicum annuum
TCTGACCATCTATTATCATATGTTGTAACTAATACCTTAATTTATAATTTTTTTCTAGTTAGGCTTTTCAAACCCGCTACTATGTGTCCCATATGCATGAGGCGCATGTTTGATTTTTCAATTCGTCTTAAAGATTCTGAACTTATTAAATTTACACTAGCGCTATCATTTTCAATTACGCATTATTGCTTTTCCCTATAATTTTATATAATTTTTCCATTGAAAACATTCCTTCATTGTATAAAGTCTTAGCGCTTAATAGTTTTAATTTGTTTTGTTGCAAAAGTTGTATGTCTTTGTCTACGTCTACTATCTCTCCTAGTTGTTTTCTTAATATCATTTTTAGTCTATTTGTAATTCTAGATAATATTTTGGTTGTTTGTCTTTCTTGGGTGAAACTTGGTCTTGGTCTGTCTTGTCTTTTCGTGGATGTTGAAAAAGGTCCATGCTTTTGATTTGGTTTTAATAGCTTCTTCTTTTTCTTTTTGGGGAGTTATTTTTATCTTTTTTAGTTGTTCTATTAATTCTTCTATATTTTTATCTTGACTATTGGTAACACTCAAACTACACCTCTCTTACAAGAATGTAAGTGATCGTTATCAATATATATCCCAACTAGGTTGGGGTCAAATCCCACAAGGAATATAGTCTGAATTTGAGTTAGCTGCAGGTATATCAACTGGTAGTTATCAGTTTCCTATGAATGGTCATTTTTGGTAAGGTAGCAAATAATTACTTCTCAATTCAGTGTTTGAAATCAATATGATAAGGAAAACCAGAGTTATGTTCGCTATGGGAGTTGGGATTTGATAGACGCTGCAAGATTCTTGTGGTAGGGAGGAACGACATACTATCCTTGTCGAAGTTATGTCTAAATGTTTCTCAACATATTTATACATTTAACCACCTAATTCTCTCGAACTTAGGGAATTTATGCTTCATAACAGGATGTTGTCTCACGTTAATTAATTTTGTTACAACATTAATTATTAAATGGAAGTTTCATGCTTCCAAGTCCCTGTTGATAATTCACTTCTTACTAGGGTTGATTTATTATCTCAGGCAAATCACCAGTAAGTAAGGCCTATTGTTTGCAACCAATAGTCAAAATATAAAATAATGGAATTAACAAGAAGTTTTTACCACCATTAGAATTTTGAACCCTTAGTTCCGTTACAAACCCAAAACCATAGATCTCATATCTCGGGTTAAGGAAACTTAGCTACTCATAATATAATAAGAAAGAAAACAAGATGAATTCGTAATTTGATAGATGAACTTACAACAAGATGAATAGAAAAAATTATTTCTTAGATTTGATCACAGTAGAAAATCCCAACACAAGGGTAATAATCTCTCCAAAAATAATTGTCTAGTTAAAGTCAGAAAATTAGAGAGAAAAATTTCTCAAACTATGAGTTCCAAGATAATTATAAAACCCTAACAATATGCTTTACATACTTCAGAATAATTATGGAAACAAAAACACAAATCACAGTATTTCTAGGATAAATGACGACGTGTGTGACGGCTTATCAAGAGTCTGATGACTTATAAGGAATGTCGTCAGTTCCTCTTTACTTTTGACAATCTCTGCCTTAGGTTGATGTTGAGGCGTGATGGATTATCCTACATGTGACGACTTATTAGAATTTTCATCGGTTCATCACTTCAAATCCCATTCCCTGCCTAAGCCTAACGATGAGCCTGATGGCTTATCACACTTCTAACGGCCTATCAAAGATGTCGTCATGAAATCAAGCTGAAGTCTATTCTCTGTCAAAGTCTAACGGCAACTCCGATATCTTATCACAAGGCTAATGACTTATCAAACAAGTCGTCAGCAATACTTCCCTCTCTACTTGCTCAGAAATCACTTTTTTACTTCCATTATTGTTGGTTCTCTTGCATCTTGACTTTTACTGTAATATTAAAGAGAAAACAATAAGAAATGACAAAAGTTGTTTAAGACTTTGCAATTATTCTCAGTTAAAAGCCTCAAATTTGTTAGCATCTAATCACACATCAACACCCTCAACTTAAAACAATTGTTTTTCCTCAATAAACTAAAGCACAACCAAGATGATACAAAGTACAATCGGCAGTAAACCATCGATATTATCTCAAAACATCATCACCATCTCCAAGGTCAATTAATTTAAAAAAAAATTGTGCATATTATTGAAGAAGAACAATGTGACACATAGGAATCAAGATATGGTATCAGTTTAGCAATAACAACCATACATGTACCTAGATTACACTATCCAAACAAGTTAGCAACTAGCAACAT
>NW_025868858.1:0-5553 GCF_002878395.1 Capsicum annuum
TAAACCATGAAATGTAAGGATTCATAACTTGTAAATCAAATCATAAAGTAATGGGAGAGGGAGATTATATATATTTCATGCTCTCAATTCACAATTCACAGTTTTCAATGCATACATACATATATACAATTCAAATCAATTTGGGGGAAAGCCGAAAGGCCAAAACAATATCATCGATGTTTCTAAAACATGAATATATTCATAAATTCAAAACCCCTTTCTTAAAATCATGATTTCTATGCCCATGAGATTTTAGAAAAACCCCGGTACCTCAATTTAGGAATTTAATGGATGATTCTTGAAGCCTACGATTTGGAGATTCCAAATCTGCAATCAATCTTGAAAATCCACGGTTAAATCTTGAGTTATTTGGGTTTTTAGTTTGAAACCCTATAGAGTGTTCTTGAGAGAATTTGGATGATTCTGAATGTATTCTAGTGTCTTTGGGATTAAATCTCGTGTTTAAGCTGATAAGGGGTAGAAAATACCCAATATACCCTTAATAAGATGGAATAAAAATATAACTGGGAGTTCGATTTTATGGGCCACCGCGACGCGCACAATCGCAGTGGCTCACTGAAAATTGACGAATGGGATTTTTAAGGTCACCACGATGTGGAGCCATCGCGTTGTCCTACTGGTTGGGGCCTGGAACTTCAGCGCGACGCGCCATAATCGCGCTAGGTTACTGAAATTTGACAATTGTTAAATAGACCACCTCCGCGACGCACCAAGCACTAAAATGACGATTTTCGTTCTAGCCCGAAATGCGGAGTGTTACAGAGATTCCTTATTAGACTCTGGTGGCGACATTGTTATTTTGCCTCTAAAACCAAAGCCTCTTAGCTCTCTCGCTACCTTAAATTAAGAAAACAATTCCTTGTAGGAATTATCATATTGTTGCATGGACCTTACTTCTACTAATTCCACACAAATTAATTCATGGATGATCAAAGATATTAGCAAAATTGAAATTATATCTACTACCCTCATTCTTTCAAATTCTCAAGTAGTAATGAATCCACAATATGCATTCCAATTTATATTAGTTTCTCTTACCTTTGTTCATTTTCTATGAATTTTTAATTCCAAAGTTCGATAAAATAACACGCAAATGGTGACTCGTGAGTCAAAAAGGGTCGAGAAAATCCAACATCGTAATTATATTCTTAAGCAACAAGTAATGTAAAATAATCAGTAGATTATATGGTAGGTTAAAATCCACTAAATAATTTAATTGATAGTATTTGGTTATTTTGTTCCAATCTTTATATATATATATATATATTACTTTACTACTATATAGAAGAGGTAGTGAAGGAATACCAGGGATAAAATAGGTATTTCACACCAATAAAAATCAGTCTTTCCCATGCTCTAGAATCATCCGATTCTTTGTTTAGCCATTTCATAGATGACCACCAATTCAACTTACCCAACACTACTTCTCTCAAACAAAAACTCAAAAACGCATTCTTCGAGTTCCATTATGATCCGTTGAGTTATTCGTTGAATTTTGAAGATGAAGCGAACTTCACCAACTTCTTTTCTAGACTTCCTCTGTCGCCGGTGATGGTGACGGAGCCGGCTACGGTGAAGGTGAAGCATTTGGGTATTGTTGTACGACTGGTTTATCAGTTGTAATGGTGGGTGGTTTTGTTTGTTTTTGTTTTTTGTTTTTTTTGATTATTACCTCTTTATTATTTTGTCGTTTTTTACTTTTATGAAAACATGTTAAAAGTAGTTGTTGTACAAATATAGGGGATAAAAGTTAAGAGCTTCAATTTATATAGGCTTAAGTTGTTTTGGTTAACTTTATGTAGTCTTAAGTTATAAAATTAATACTTATTAGACACTTTTACTAAAGGATTCATAAAATGCTCAAAGGGGAAAGGACACATTATGTCATGTTGCAATCAGCTCAAAACACTAGCAAATCAAGCCATTGATTGCTTCGAGACTCACTGTGGTTGGAATTCAATTCTTGAAGGACTGTGACTTGGCGTACCACTTGTGGCAATGCCTCAATGGTCTGATCAAATGAGGGATGCTAAATTTATAGATGAGATATGGAAGATTGGTATGAGGCCTAAGTTGGATGAGTTGTTCGGGATTGTTGGAAGAGAAGAGCTATTATTTTGTTTAAATGAGGTAATGAATGGGGAGATGAGTTGCGAAATTCGAAAAAAAAGTGCTAGAAAATGGATAGATTTGGCTAAGAAAGCAGTTAGCCAAGGAGGTTATTTAGCTTTGAGTCGACTTTCGACTTCAAAGCTATTGCAACCTTTAAAAACAGAGATCCATTTTGTTGGGTTCGAAATCAACAGGACGTCATGCGGAAGCTTAAAGTTTGCAAATTAAAATGGTGATAATTCAGATGACAAATGAAAATATACTAAAAATATATTATTGAATATAGTTTGGTCAATTGGCCTACATATTAAAAATTAATATTATTAAGAAGTTGAAAACTATTGAGAGAAAATCTCCTCCTAAACAAAACTCTTTAAACGACTACATTGTGAATGTTATTGTGTTATGGTATGAAAAAGGGTCTTCTATTTATAGATGTCCAAAACTTTTCGTACAAGAAAGAGGTTAGCCAAATATGAAAAAGAATTATATTTTTTCTTTCAGAAAAATAAAAGTAATTATGGTAACTTTTATTTTCCTTCAAAGAAAAAATAAAATTTAAATATAGTAATAAAATCAGGGTAAAAACCCTAACAAATCTCCCCTTTTTGGCTTGATTTTCTTCAATTGATTCGCCTTCTTCACATATTTGATCTTTGTTCTTCATATAGTATATCACTGTTGCTTGGCATGTTTAAAAATAGAGTTTTTGGGGTTAAAAATATATGAGCCCTTTTCGGGTTAAAAATATTGGAGCCCTTTGTAGGGTTAAAAGTAAGCTTTATTTTCAAATATGTAGCAGTAGAATTATTGAAAATATGATTGACAATCGTCTCTATATGTAGTTTTTGGACATATATCTTCATTATCATCAAATTTGTTGCAATTTTCATCTTAAACTATCCTCAATCGAACTATCTGATCTTTGAACCATTCACTCTGATACCACTTGTTGGGTTCAAAATCGAGAGGGCGTCATGTAGAAACTTAAAGTTTGCAAACCAATACGGTGATAATTCAGATGACAGATAAAAATATACTAAAAATATATTATTGAATATAGTTTGACCAATTGACCTATTTATTAAAAACTAATATTATTAAAAAATTAAAAACTATTGAAAGAAAATCTCCCTCTAAACAAAACTCTTTAAACACTACATTGTAGATGTAATTGTGTTATGGTATGAGAAGTTTCTTTATAGATGTCTAAAACCTTTCGAGGTTAGTCAAATATGAAAAAGAATTATATTTTTTCTTGAAAAAGTAAAAGTAATTATGCTAACTTTTATTTTCCTTCTAAGAAAAAATAAAACTCAAATATAGTAAGAAAATCAGTCAAAAACCGTAACACTTTTATTTGAATCTTTTGATGCAAAGTTTTCATTTTAGTTTCTTGAAATTGGAAGTAGTAGAAGGGAAAAGGATTTTATCTTTTAAGAATAAAGTTATGAGTTTTGATTTTTCTATTCCGGACTCCTCGTCCTTGACACAGGATTTGTCTTCGTTAACTCATATGTGCAACTACAACGATCATCATTCTCATCATCAAGATTTCAAATTTTTGACGGGGTTCCAAGCTATTTCGACGAATTCAGGTTCTGAAGTTGAGAACTCAGTTGGTACTGAGTTCGGTACTAATGAGTTGGGTTATACAACGTGTCTGTCTCGGCCTCCGCCACCTGCTCCTGCTCCTATACCTGCACCTACCTGAGTTTTGTCATTAGCGCTTAACGCTATGATGAATCATTGCTCGGAAAAAGAAAAAGCCATTGTTGTTGTTGCTGAAGAAAGTTTTAAGAAAATTACTGATACTTTTGGTCAAAGAATTTCCATTTATAGAGGTGTAACAAGGTATAATTTTTATTTTCATTTGCTTTTGAATTTTTATTATTATTATTATTATTATTATTATTATTATTATTATTATATGCATGTAGGTGGCTGTTTAATGTTTTAGTTGATTTAGATTGAAAAATAAATGGGGTTTAATTTTCTTGATTTGTTTGGTTACATTTTTAGTTTTTTCCTCCATATGTGTGTTTGGTATTTTAGTAAGTTTCGATGGAGTAATAAGTGGGGTTTAATTTTCTTGATTGATTTTTACATCTTGAGGAAGCTTTTAAATGTGTGTGTTTGAAGAATTGCTGATGGTGATTTCTCTCCCATTCTAACTGCAAAATCCATTGAAACTATCTCCTTGAGGTACTGTAAAAGAAGTTTTATTTGCGAAAAAGCACTTCTTTTTTTCAATTTATCGAAATTAGCCTCTCTACCTTCACAATAGGTAGGGGTAAGGTCGAAGGTCTGTGTACACAGTATACTTTCCAGACTTAACTTGTGGGATTACACTGAATTTGTTTTTGTTGTTGTTGTTCAAAGAAATTGAATGAGAGAATTTAATGGTTGATTTGCAGTTCTGGCACTACTCAAGGGAAGCCAAAGTTTGTACCTTTCAGATAAGACCTAAAGTTGACCACAAAATTTTGCTGACACTAGGTGAAATGTTTGTCATAAATGCTGGACCGGGATTCGGGTTACTCTGTCATATACATGAGCCATTTCTTGACCCAAAAACAACTTCGAAGATTCATGTATGACATGTTTTTCCCCTTGAGCATGTTTTTCTCAGGTTCCATTATATTTGGTTCTATCATCTGTTGGTAGAAGGGGTGTGTTGGAGCAACGATGAGTTGTCTCCGTATGACTTATAAGTCATGGGTTCAAGCAGTGGAATCACTCATTGATTCTTGCATCAGGGTAAGGTGTCTATATCACATCCCTTGGGTTGTGACCCTACACAGACCCTGAGTGAAAGCGGAATGCTTTATGCACCAAGCTGCCCTTCAAATATCTGTTGGTAATCAAAATATTAGTCTTATTATGAAGAAAGATGTTCATTGATGTCCAACATCAAGTCAAAATTGGTCTTAATCTTGAGGATGGAGGAACATTAGTTCAACCGATATTTTATATGTTGCTCATCAAAGAACTATTTCTAAAATTTCTAAGTTCTCGACAATAATTATCAAGGGAAACTGCTTGAACTTATCGACGAATGGTAATCATCTCTTAAATTTTTTCCTATGCAAAGTAGGTATAGTGTTCCTTATGATTAACATCTGTGTAAACTATGTGATTCTCACCGAGTTGCCAGATTTTATAGGTGGTAGTTGTATGTGTGAAAATGACGGCGGTTGTTTAAGGCTCGACAAAGGGCCATGGAGAACACTAAAGACATCAACGGTGAATGTGATTTTTACCAGCCCTTCTTTGCATAAATCGCCATCTTTGTATCTCAACTCATTTTGATGTACATGAAGATGAATTTTCGAGAAGAAGCAGAATGCGTAGAGAAGACAGTGGCAACATGGAATGTTACACGCCAACCAGTAGGAGAAAATCAGCCCCAGATGGTAT
>NW_025868859.1:0-1978 GCF_002878395.1 Capsicum annuum
TAATGTATTGAACTACTGAAAGTATAACAACATGTACACTTATTCACTGTTGCAGCTTTGAAATCTTCAAAAATTAGGTAAATGCTTTGATTGAATATGTAAAAGAAGTTGTTTATTCAAAAATTAGGTAAATGTTTTGATTGAATATGTAAAAGAACTTGATGCTTATAGAGACATAAACACTCTTTTATGTATTGTTAAAATAAATAATAACGTGACATGACATTCTATTAGGAGAGAGAAGAATGTTGGTATTGTGTCAAGTATATTTTGAGGAAAATAGGAATAGTGGGGCAATATAGTGGTCCTAAAAAAAACAAAAGTGATATTATTAGGCAAATTTCCAAACATGGGTGATTATTTAGGGAATTTACTCTCTAACTATATTATATTCATAATAGAATTTGAACTAAAATAGAATTTAAATGGGAATGAAATTCTAACTTCTTAACATCTGATAAATTTATAATATTTACTATAATTATAAATTTATATTAGTAATAATAAAATTAAAGTAAAGTAAAAGTATAATATTAATAATAATACTAACAAAGTGACAAATAAATAAATAAATTATCTAATAAATGAATTCTTACTATTCATAACCTGCTGTCTTTTAATGTTTTAAAAATATATTTAAATATTAAATAAAAGATAATAATATTAATATAACTGATATTAATAATAGTAGCACTTTATTTTTTTAAAAAAAAATAAATGTAGTAATAGTACTTGAAAACAACAACAACAACAACAACAACAACAACAATAATAATAATAATATCTCGTTGTAGAGAGAGAGACTATAAAATAAATATACATTATATTTGAAAAAGTAAGGGATAAGAAAGAATAATAAAGTATTCTTCTTTCAATAAATTAATTTAATATTTGAATTTGAATTTGAATGAAATTTGAATTGAAATAGAATTCTAGCTTCTTAATTTCTCTTATATATACCTCTAGATGATTTGCATTATTGATTAATTTACTTACTGCATTCTTTGTATTCTTCATTTTTTAAACTTTTTCCTCTTTTTGATATTACATTTTCTTTTTATATGCAGGAAGGATACAATACTATTTAAGGTTAATGAGGTATAATACTTTTCTTATTTTCTTTTTTCAAATTTAGTTGCTACATAAAAGAAAATAAATGTGAATGAACTCTTTATGAATCTCCATATTCAAAATTATATCATAGAAAAGGATTTGACATTTTTGACGTAGTTTGAATTTAAATGTGAAAAGAACTTATTTGAACTTGACGTGAAAATTTTTAAAAATATGAAAAATAAAGTCATGATATAGATAAGATAAAATAAGACTAACATGGATTGTGGTGCAATGGATGGGGCTGCTCCACCCTTAATCATAGGTCGAGGGTTTGACCCTGGGTATGAAAAACACTCTGTTGGGAGCGCTACCACCTTAATGGGCCCTACAACGCGCGATCCGGATTAGTCGGGGCTCCAATGCGGGCACCGGACATCGGATGAAAAACCAAAAAAAAGATAAAATAAGAAAAACTAAAATTTTGAATAACTATAACTATATATATATATATATATATATATAAAAGAAAGACAAGAAGCCATGTGGCAAGATATTAAAAGATCACGTGGTAAGATATTAAAAAGCCACGTGACAATTTTTAGGACATAACTTAATAATGTTGTAATAATAATGTATTAAAATTTTTTAAATATTTGAATTTGAAAATTTATTATTCTTTATTTGAAAAAAAAATTTATTAGCTTAAAAATAGAAATTCATGGTTAAAGAGTTTTGAATGAACTTTTACTCTATCATATTTATCTCTTTAAAAATTCAAATAAATATTATAAAACTATCTAAATATAATTTATGTAAATATTAAATAAATATATATATAAAAATAAAACTAAAAACAAGACAAGAAGCCACGTGGCAAGATATTAAAAAGCCACGTGGCAATTTTTAGAACATAATTTAATAA
>NW_025868860.1:0-1080 GCF_002878395.1 Capsicum annuum
TTTATATGTATGTAAGAATGTGTTTTAAGGTTGATGATTGAATTAAGAGCATGATTCATAAAAAAATCCCTCTCTTGTGATGATTTTTATTTAGCTGTGGTATACTATGAAATCGTTTGAATGCATCTTGAAAAGAATGTTATGAAATGTCTTGAATAATGTTATATTTGGATTATGACTTTGTGTAACACCCCGGAAAAAATCTAAAAATTGTTCATGCATTAGCTCGTGGTAATATGCTCTTAGAGTCAAATTACTAGAATAGTGTCAAAGAGACTTAGTCTCATTTTTGGTTTCCAAAATGGAGAAAGTTTAAACCATATATAATTTCTTTAATTTTGAATTTTTACCATGTGGAAAATGAATGAACTTTCCATCGATATAAGATTCGCCCAAATCCGATACCCAGACAAGAAGTTATGACTAATTTAAGTCCTAATCATAAAACACCATCATTTTGGAGCTTGGCACATCGCGGAGTGGGTCTATTTAGGTAATTGTCAAATTTCAGTAGTCTAGCACAATTGTGGTGCATCGCACTAAAGCTACAAGTCCCAACCAGTGGGACAACACGATGGCTCCATGTCGCAGTGATCCTAAGAATCCCATTCGTCAATTTCCAGTGAGCCACCACGATTGTGGCGCGTCGTGGTGGCCCTTAAAATCGGGCCCCCAGTTATATATTATTCCATCTCATTACTAGCATAGTAGGTATTTTTCCACCCCCTTATCAGCTTAAACACGGAATTACACTTCCAAGTGCTCACATTATTCATATTTTCTTCAGAAATTCACAAGAACACTCTCTAGGTTTTCAAACAAAAATCCCAAATAACTCAAGATTCAACCGTGGATTTTAGAATATAATTAGAGAGTTGGAATCCCCACACCGTAGGCTTCAAGAATCATCTATTATTTTTTGTGATTGAGGTACGCGGGGTTTTTCTAAAATCTAATGGGCATTGAAATCATGTTTTAAGAAAAGAGTTTCGGATTTATGAATATATTCATATTTTAGAAGCGTTGATGATATTGGTTTGGCCTTTAGGCCTTCCCCCAAATTGATTTGAAATTTTATAT